>NC_081151.1:23449798-23544798 GCF_958295425.1 Solea solea | reverse complement strand
ATGAATATGCAGGAGCATCATTTACTTCCAGCTGTTTCCGTGTTTTGTTGTTAATTCAGACAGGCCCTGACGTGTGTGTGTGTGTGTGTGTGTGTGTGATCATAAACCATGTGTGTATGAACATGTAGCACACACATACATTTGTCAGACTGGGTTAAAAACAAACAATTTAAACCTGCATTGTGTTTAACAAAAACACTCTAAAATGAGTAGAGTTTACAGTGTGGTGTGAAAAGTCATCTCAAAGGTCATCTTACCTTGAACAGGTGATGTCTCTGCTCCTCTGACATCATCAGCTGGTGACTGTCCACCACCATGGCGTCCATGTCCATCAGCCAATCCCAGAGCTCCTGGTACTCGACCTCAAAGTCCTGCAGACTGAAGGCACAGAGAGAGAGAGAGAGAGAGAGAGGGAGAGAGAGATTTTATTTTTCATATCTTCAGTTTCCTCTGACGTTTCTGGTCGCATGGTTTATTTCTGCTGCAGTGAGGACTTAAATGAGTTGAACTTGAAGTGAGAGAGAGACACAGAGATAAAGGCAGACTCGGAGACAGAGAGAGAGTGGTTTGTTTTCGTGTCTGTGGAGACACAGAGTGACTCGTTAAACGTCACGACTGACGGAGGAAAGGCAGAAGAATAACAGCTAAACGAGTCAAAGGAAGACAGTGGTGAACTCAAGGGTTAAGGATCTGACCCCGATTCTCTGAAACATGAGTGAGGTGAATGATGAACGAAAACTTTAGGTTAAGGATCCGACCCCGGTTCTCTGAAACAGGAGCACGGTGAATGATGAAAGAAAACTTTAGGTTAAGGATCTGACCCCAGTTCTCTGAAACACGAGTGAGGTGAATGATGTAAGAAAACTTTAGGTTAAGGATCTGACCCCGGTTCTCTGAAACACGAGTGAGGTGAATGATGAACGAAAACTTTAGGTTAAGGATCCGACCCCGGTTCTCTGAAACAGGAGCACGGTGAATGATGAAAGAAAACTTTAGGTTAAGGATCTGACCCCAGTTCTCTGAAACACGAGTGAGGTGAATGATGTAAGAAAACTTTAGGTTAAGGATCTGACCCCAGTTCTCTGAAACAGGAGCACGGTGAATGATGAAAGAAAACTTTAGGTTAAGGATCTGACCCCAGTTCTCTGAAACACGAGTGAGGTGAATGATGTAAGAAAACTTTAGGTTAAGGATCTGACCCCAGTTCTCTGAAACAGGAGCACGGTGAATGATGAAAGAAAACTTTAGGTTAAGGATCTGACCCCAGTTCTCTGAAACACGAGTGAGGTGAATGACGAACGAAAACTTTAGGTTAAGGATCTGACCCCGGTTCTGTGAAACATGATTTTAGGAGACAGAAGTTACAGACTGGAGCTTTAATTGTCTTTAACAGATGAATCAAATAAAAGTGAATTTTATTCTTAATATTTTGCTGTTTTTTCCTTTTTTTAAAACTTTCCTTATTTTATCTTTGAACTTCCTGTTTGGTTTCTCTCTCTCTCTCTCTCCTCCTCCTCCTCTTCCTCGTCGTCGCCGACACAGATCACATCAAATATTTATGCAGCAGGAAAAGCGGCCGATTGCTCAAACACACACATTACTGTCAGCCGTTTTGTTAAGGTGTGTGTGTGTGTGTGTGTGTGTGTGTGTGTGTTTATTATTTATATATGCGGTGGTTCGGGGTCTCGGCGGGGATCGCCAACATGTTTCTCAACATTAGCGGTGAAATTGCTTGGAATTCTCCGGTCGCCAACGACGACAGTTTGACAGCTCTGTCAGGGCTGCGCAGCGTTTCCACGACGATTCACTTACACACACACACACACACACACACACACACACAATGCCATTCCCTGAAAACACAAAACAACAAACAGCGACTGATAATAACACGGTTACCCAGAATGCAATGCCCGCCCACGTTAAACAGTGAACACACACACACACACACACACACACAAACAAAGGAGGCGTCAGAGTGAACAAAGTCAACTATGAATGAAATTACACACACAAGAAAACAGCAATAAACACTTTGATTCACACTGAAATGCAACAAAAATGTTAATTCAAAATGTCTATTTGACCTCATCTGACCTCCACCTGGAAACATATATATATATATATATATATATATGTATATACATATATATATATATATATATATATATATGTATATAGATACACACATATATATATACACACATGTATATATGTTTACTCTTAAGAGGTAAAAGGAGAAAAAGTGGCCTCAGTTTTATAAAAAGTGCCACATTTGTTTGAAAGTTTTCACTCTTAGACGTTCGAGTTTTCATAAAATATTCTCCAATAATATTACATTAGCAATTCTTTCACCACTTTCCAAACGTATCATCATTACTGTATATATATGAGCTAAGATAAGAAACAAGCATTAGCAAAATAAAAAGATATTAACACTTAGACTATTAAAAATGTGTTAAAATAGAATGTAGAATGTACATTACAGACAGTTTGCAGAATATACACAGAATGGACTTGATGTTTACAGTATACATATGTGTAAGGATGAATGAGGAGCCTGGTTATGTGTGTGTGTGGGAGGAACCACCTGTGACACATACAGTAGATATATTCTCTACAGTATTTTATGGTTTTATTGTTTGTTTTTTTCAATGTCTTACTGATTTGATTTATCTCTGACGTACAGCACTTTGTTTCTGTTGCTGTTGTTTTTAAAGTGCTTTATAAATAAAGTTGGATTGTGCTTTGATCAAATGACCACACTTTTTGGTCATTCTGGTAAGTCTATTTGACCTCACCTGACCTCCACCTGGAAACATGTCTTTAGTCTCAAAGCAAAATGAAGAAAAAGTTTTTCCTCTTAGACGTTGTAATCTTCCTAAATGATTATCAGGAGATAGAAAACCAACTTTAACAGCAAAGGTAAGAGAGCGTGTGTGCTTGTTTTCCCTGTTACTCTGTGGCTGTGCTTAAGTGATAAAACTGTGACAGTTGTTGCCATGACTACGCTGATATTTATCAATGTTGACACTGTTAAACGGTGTCTTCTGCACCTGCTGCTCACATCCACTGCTGGTGTATTGGTGTGTTTGGTTTTCAGTGGAGTTTCTGAGTCTGTGTCTGTTATTAAAGTTAGACGAGGCTTCACGTCAGGGAACAGCTTAAAGATTTAATTAAATAAAAAAGTCTTGTTTTAATGACGAGACCAGGACCACACACTCTCACACTCCTCGCAGGAACTCACGTGAATAAACACGACTACAGAATATGAATATATATGAATAGGAACTCTCTCTCTGTATCTCCTCCACTGTCACTGATGAAATCAAAACAAAACAGCAGAGGAGGAGGAGGAGGAGGAGGCAGTGAGCGCAGCTTCCTTCCCCTGAGGCGTCGCTCCTCGTTACGCGGCCTTTTACTGACTCAGACAGATGAAGGAGATACAACAGTGGCTCAGATTGTTTTCTCTTGTCGTCGTTCTCTCCTCCTCCTCCTCCTCCTCCTCCTCCATCTCACTCTCACGCCAACGTTAACTCAACACTTTGTAAAACACGCTTCTCTCTCTCTCTCTCTACCGACGCGCGGTGCTGCGGTGGTGCGGCGCTGCAGGGCCGGGACGCTGAGCGCTGCGAGGGTTTGTTTTGAAGTGTCAGCCCGTGTTTGTGTGACGTGGCGCTGACGGAGCGCGTGGGAGCGTCACGCCGTTAAACCACACCAGGAAACTCAAACCACATCAGTCTGTCATTCACCCTCACTGTCTGTTCATCAACCACACAGGAGACCAGGCCGCAGAGGAGGAGGCAGCATAGGAAGAGGAGGCCACAGAGGAGAGGAGGCAGCAAAGGAGGAGGCCACAGAGGAGGAGGAGGCCACAGATTAGGAGGAGGCAGCAGAGGAGGAGGCCACAGAGGAGGAGGCCACAGAGGAGGAGGAGGCCACAGAGTAGGAGGAGGCAGCAGAGGAGGAGGCCACAGAGGAGGAGGCAACAGAGGAGTAATTTGTGTAAATACTCATTCATCCAAATTTTACTTTATCTAAATACTCATTCATTCATTCACATTCATCTAAACACTCACTCATTCATTGAAATACTCACACTTTCACATCCACATTCATCTGAATACTCCCTCAATCATCTAAACACTCACGCACTGATTCACTCACTCACGCACTCACTCCATGCAGGTGTTGAATCACTCATGAATAAAAACTCAGTAGTAGTTTGTCATTCATTCCTTCATCTGTCCACACAACACAAATGGGTGAACTGCTGTTCACCCATTCATCATCATCATCAAGACATTCATTCACTAACTCACACACTCATTCGGTCATCAGTTGTTTTTTTTAAAAAACACACTTTTGAATGAGTGAATATTCAAAGATAAATGAACAAAAAAATTTTAATGTTCATTTAAAATGAAATCTTTTTTTTTAAACATTCAGTCTGACCTTCATTTTCTTTACAACTGAACCAAAACATGTGAGATTCACTTCCTACCAAAGTCATCACACACACCACTGCACCACACACACACACACACACACACACACACACACACAAACTACTGTACCACACACACGCGCACAAACCACTGCACCACACACACACACACAAACAAACCACTGCACCACACACACACACAAACCACTGCAGCTAATACATGAATAAACAATTAGTATCCGATGCGTCCGAAGCAAATTACTGAAACATAAGAAACATAAGACTGCAGCCACAGAGGAGAACACACACATTTACATTTATGTGTGTGTGTGTGTGTTTTCTCTCTGTAAATGTAAACAACTTCTATTTCTTTTGTCCAAATCAAATAGAGCATGGTGTGTGTGTGTGTGTGTACTTGTACATACATCTTTGTGAGGACCAAATAAACAAACTGCATAAACCAAACAAAGTGGGGACATTTTGTCATTTTGTCCTCAGGCTCCGTCTCCACTTAAAATGGCTGTTTATATGTTAAGACTCAGTTTAAGTTTAACTAGGTTTAAGTTAAGGGCAAGTGTCCTCACTATGGCTGCTGTATGGGAATGTGTGTGCGGGTGTGTCTCCTTCATGAAAGTCACAGTGATGACACGCTGACAACTTCCATAAACTCTGAACAAACACAACACACTCCAGACTCGCAGTGACCAATTTAACATTCATTTGCATACACACGACTTTCTGTGTGTGTGTGTGTGTGTGTGTGTGTGTGTGTGAGAACCACAGAAGGAGGCTCCTCAAAGCTGAGGATGAAACACCAAAAAGGCAGCGTGACCAAAGATGCTGCTCGCCGACCACACCACATTACTGCTGGTGACACACACACACACAGTGTGATAGCCTGTGTCTCGTTCCTTTCCTGCTTCGTTCTCTTCTTTCCTGACAGAGAATATAATCACAGCGTTTCTGCTGTTGTGTTTTTGGATTAACGTCCTTTTTTTATTTTCTTCATAATTCTGAAAACAAACGCAGACTTTTTCTAAAACTGTAGCGTCTGATAATTATTAGTCTATATTTTCTTTGTCATACTGCAAACAAAACTGTAAAGCTTTGTCGGTAAGTCATGTCATGTTTGGTCATCCATCGTGGTGACAATAATAACCTGGCGTTTAATCCAAATCATGTTTGGCTGTTTCAATCCGTGTGAGGGATTATATTCATCACACTCAGATTTAGACTACGACATGTTTCACGTCTTTATCTCCCTGTGAGACAGACTTTGTAAACCACTCACTCTCCCACACCAAAGAGCCCATAGAGAAAACCAGTGATTTTAGCTGGCGGGGACACAGGAGCTGCTGGTCTACTGCTGCCTCGTGTGGTCACTTTGTGTCACTGACGTAAATCTGAATGCAGGATTTTAAAAGCTGAATTGACAAAATCAGACATTTGAAGTTAGTGATGGAGGCAGCAGTGGATCAACGCCTCCTGGGTGTGTGATGTTAAAATCACTGGTTTTCTCTATGGGCTTTGGTGTAGGAGAGTGAGTGGTTTACAAACTTCACGTTCCTGTAGGAAAAGTCTGTCTCACATGACATGAGCATATTGTGAAGATATTCTTTAACTTGTTAAATGAGATGTCTGGGTCTCCAGACCACATTTGGGTCCAGATCCCTGCTTTTAAATGATGAAAAGGTCCAGGTTCATGAAGGTCATGTGCGTGAAGGTTCACAGTGGTCCATGGTGTCTCCACAAGTGTAGGAAACTCACTTTCATCTACACTCAGCAGATATTTAAAGTGTGTGTGTGTTTAGTTCTCAGCAGTGTGAAGTAAAACACCTGATGAACACCTGAACTGAAGCCCAAACATCTAGATCGCCCCCTGGTGGCTGGTCATACAACGTGCACCCTCCATGTGAGTGAGGAGTATTTACCTGTTGTTGTTCCTGGGCAGCTGGCTGTACTGCCTCCTGCTGGTGGCTGACGGGTAGCGCAGCGTGCTCAGTTTGACGACCATCTGCTCCAGCGCGGCTCTCTGGGCTTCACGCTGACTGGACATCAACTCGGCCTGGAATTAAAAAAAAAAAAGACATGGGATTTAATCACATGACCTCCAACTGTTGGAGGGTGAAGGTGGCTAAGTAGTGGTCGAACGGGTTGTGGGTTCAAATCCTGGCTCAGCATCTCCGATGATGTGTCCCCTGTCTCTCAAATCTTATCTGAAGGCCCTGATGAAAGTATCCCTGTGTGTTCTTGTATTTGTTGCCTCTTTAGGACATTTTTCTGTCATAAACACTGACCTTGTCAGGACCAGTCGTCCTCATGGAGACGAAAAGTGATGAGTGAATGGGCGTCTTGAAATTTGATTGGAAACTGGACGCAGAGAAGAGGGAGGAGCTAATATCAGAGCTGAAAATGTCTAACATTTTCTAAAATGTCTCAAATTTTCTAAAATGTCTCCACTTTTCTGATGATTTTCTAACCATTAACTGGTTATGGTTAAGGTTAGTGATGAGACTTTGTTGAGTCTGTTCAAATGAATAGAAGTCAGTTGAGAGTCCTGAGAAGAATAGCTGCACAAACCTCTGTGTGTGTGTGTGTGTGTGACAGAGAGAGAGTGATATATATAGAGAGAGATCATCGTTGTGTGAGTGTGATTAGCTGTTTATCGGCGCTGAATGAGATTCGGCCGTGCCACGTTTTGACGGACGTGCCCTTTAAAGCCCAGGAGCGGCCAACAAGCCACTAGAAACAGACACTTCAGGCTTATCCTGCACTCTCATCTCAGCTCACACACACACACACCTGCATATCCATATATACATGTATGTGCATACAAATGTATGTTCACACACATCACGCTACCATAAATTAGCCACAAAACCACACACACACACACACACACACATTTAGCTTTCCTGAAATGATCACACACACACACACACACACACACACACACACACCTATGTCAGATGCAGACACAATCACACAGAGGCACTCAGCGCCGCTCACATGTAATTGCATACAAACCATATGGAGATGAGGCTTCAATTGAACCAATGAAGGCAGAGTGAGTGTGTGTACAAACACTAACACACACACACACACACACATATGGCCGCCCCCGGTTTCTCTCCCTCGTTTTGCAACAATCTGAATAAAGCGTCGCCGGCGTCGCGTTCGCCATCCGAGCTACTTAGCGGACTCGGCGGAAAGATCTAGAAAGGTCATCCAATCTGTGTACGGCAGAGTCGCTCAATCAGAGAACTAATAAACAAACCGGCAATACACAATCAACAGCTCCGTGTGTGTGTGTGTGTGTGTGTGTGTGTGTGTGTGTGTGTCGCACAGAGACGCAGCAGAAGCTCTCAGAGAAAATGTTTCTCACTTTGTCATAATCTCTCTCCACTTTCATTCATCTCTGCTCCTCTCTGTGTGTGTGTGTGTGTGTGTGTGTGTGTGTGTTTGCTGCCTGGTTAGTTTGACAGTGAGTCAGTAAATCAGTCAAGTTGTTCATCAGTTGGTTACAGTTGTGTTTCTTCTCTTTACTAAAGTTGTTCATCAAAACAGCGGAGAGAAAAACTCTGGATCTGGACTCAGTCACTGTCCGTTTTTAACCATAATATCTCTTTATTAATCTGTTAATCCCACATTTGTGGATTATAAACAGGCAGTCTTCACATAAAGTACCTTAAAGGTATTTTACTTGAGTAAAAGTACAAGTATGTGACCAGAAGAATATATTATGATATAAAATGTACTTAAGTTCTGGAAGTAAAAGTAAAAGTATTGTGGGTTCAATTCCCGGCTCTGCTGGTCTACACTTGAGGCCATGTTGCAGCGTGTGAGTGTGTGTGAAAGATGTGTGAATGTGTGAAAACTGCTCAGATGAACAGAGTGACTGGCTGAGTGTCCTCATGTGGTCATTCACATGTACGTCTGTAACGTCTGTAAAAGCTGAATGCAGTGTTTCCAGTCTGGTTCTCAGTGCTGCTAATACAAACAATCAATCAATAAGAATCGGACTCATTTGATGAATATGAAGACGCTGGAGCCTCTGACACACACGCGCACACACACACACGCACACACACACGCACACGCACACGCACACACACACACGCGTGTCGGGAATCAAGACACATTTTTACAGCAGTGGAAAAAAAACATGTGTGCTTGCTCAACACACACATACATGGGTGTAAACATGAATGAACACACACACACACACACACACACACACACCTCAAGGGAGATGTTCTTGTGAAGGTTTCCAGGGATGCTGGGTAAATTGGCCCTGACATGTAAGCAACAAACCCCCGAAATGACTTGATTCAGCACATTGTACACGCACGCACGCACGCACACACACACACACAGATTGTTTTGTACTACTTATGTGCATTTGTGTTTGTTTAAATACTACTTGTGTGTGTGTGTGTGTGTGTGTGTGTGCTTGCACGCTTATATTAGTGTGTCTGATCATGTACGTGTGTGTGTTTCCCAGGGTTTTCCCCAGGCTATAACTGCCAATCAAACAGCAGCGTCGGGACTGAGAGTGGAGCAGCAGCAGTAGTAACAGTAGCAGCAGCAGTAACAGCAGCAGCAGTAGTAACAGCAGCAGCAGCAGCATCAGCAGCGGCATCAGCATCAGCAGCAGCATCAGCAGCAGCAGCAGCAGCAGCAAACACTAAAACTCTACCTGATCAATCGATAGACGACTCAATCAACTAATCACAACTGTATCAGTTTCAGAACCACAAACAGAGTCTGTGGCCTGTGGAGTGAGGAGTCAATTCTCCTGCCCTTGGAGAGTCTGGTGACCTCTGTGGGAGGTCAGAGGTCACGGGACCTGAGTGTCATGTTTGAAGTCCATCATGTGACCAGCTGGACCCTGACTTCACTTCTTTAGTTCTTCACTTTCATATTCAATATAAAACATGTTTAATAAGCTGGAGAATCACAGAAAACACTCCACACTCGCACTCTTTTAGTAATCAGTTAATAATTGATGAGTTGATTATGAGCAGTTTTTGATTTTAAAACAAAAAAACGTTAATGAGGCGATAAAAGAAAGAAAGAAAGAAAAAAGGACTATTGTTTTTTTTAATAAGTGAGTCTTTTTCTGTTTGTCTTTGGATGTTAATTTCCAGCAACATCTAAGTGTGTGTGTGTGTGTGTGTGTACGTGTGTGTGTGTGTTCACGGGTCGATACTGGAGGTGAGATATTCCAATAACAGGGTGTTTTTGTCTTGATAGAGCGGAGCAGTGGGTAATGATACAGGATCAATAATGGATATGAGATGGCTGCATTCAGTGAGACACACACACACACACACACACACACACACACACACACACACACACACACCTGTGCATGTCGATACAGTAATACAGTTTGATTTGTGTGAAGCGGCTGAATGAATCCTCAGCTTTCATCTTTGAGAGGAGAATAAATAATTGCCGGCAATACACACACACACACACACACACGCACACACACACACAAGTCATTAAAATGATTGTTATTTCTCTACAAAGGGAAAGACACAAAAAGAAGTTATGGCCATACTCTCTGTCTCTCTCTTCCTGTGGTACCTGTGACTCTCTCTAAGGACCAAACCTCATAGAGAAAATCACTGATTTTAACATCACACACACACACACACACACACACACACACAGGAGTTGTTGATCCACTGCTGCCTCCATCACTAACTTCAAATGTCTTATTTTGTCACTTAAAATTCTTTGTCCAGATTAACCACGGTGACACAGAGTGACCACACGAGGCAGCAGTAGACCAGCAGCTCCTGTGTCCCCGCAGCTAAAATCACTGATTTACTCTGTGGGCTTTGGTGTGGGAGAGTGAGTGGTTTATAAAAGTCTGTCTCACAGTGAGATAAAGACGTGAATATGTGACGTAGATTTTATTATCTGAATAATAGATGTTAAAATAGATGTTTAAACTGTAGATTATCCTAAACTCAGTTTACCACAGTCAGATTTGACAGACTATAATAAAAACCTGCTGGATTCCCCCGTCTCTGTCTACGATGTCCCCTCGTCCTCGTCCTCATCAAGATCACATCTTTTATTTTCACGCTGGTTAATTATTTCCTCATTAGTTTGCGTGTTAATTAGTACAGAGGCGAGTGTTAATTAGCTGTGTTAATGTGAGCTGCTGTATTAACACCTGCCCCCAGTGCTGGGCTCAACCACCTGAACCTGAACCAGAACCACCTGAACCACCTGAACCAGAACCACCTGAACCACCTGAACCACCTGAACCATCTGAACCATCTGAACCAACGGAACCACCTGAACCTGAACCATCTGACTGATCATGACTCAGCAGTTTCCTGCATTACTTTTTATATTCTCCCTGTTGATGATAACAGCTCAAGTGCACAAAAAGACCAACTGTGCCTACAGGTGGCGCTGCTGCTCAGATAAATGACTGTGTTGCTTGGATGCATAAAAAGACAACATCATTTTAAATTTGTCCTCGTCAAATATGGAGAGAAATCTGTGCATTATGACTATGTTCTTTACACAGAGGTCATTAATATTAGTATTGATCACCAATATTGGTATTGATCAGCTGCCAAAGTGTCGCTGCTGGAAATATTTGTGATCAAAGGCAGAGAAACACAGTTCACTCTTTCTGCTTCTACAAATGTTGATTTTCACTGCAAACAAGTCGTATTAGAGGAGACAGCGCACGCACACACACACACACACACACACGTCTCTGAGCCAAATGAGCTGATCTCCCAGCATGCTCTAGTGATGCAGACCTAAAACACCATTAAAAAAAGTCAAGCAGCCCAGAGAGAGAGAGAAGAGAGAGAAAATGATGATCACCTGAAAAATCAATAACACTTCTCCAGTCCCTGCTTATACACACACACACACACACACACACACACACACACACACACACACACACACACACACACACACACACACACACCAGACTGCGGGTTATTGGTTAAAGACACAGCAGCATGAAGGCAGCAGCGTCTCTCATTGGCTCAGAGACACTGAATGACACACAAGGTCATTATGTGTGTCTATTTATCTGTTCATTACACACACACACACACACACATGCATGAGAAGAAGGATGGAGACAGAAGGAGGACAGGAAACATCTAAAGTCTCCAGCAGTGACTTCAGTCACTTATTTAGTGTTTGTCTTCATCTCTGTTAACTCATCTGCCACTTCAGAGAAGGTGGAATATCCCTTTAAAGTTTACACACACACACACACACACACTGTGTTCACTATGAAGAAGCCCAGAACATATTTTGGAAAGTGAAGATAATTCTTAAAAAAGTAAGGACTTGATTTACAAGGTGAGGAAAAAAGAGTACATCTACAGAGAGGACATTTAAGTAAAGTGAGGACATTTTAAAGTTTAAAGACTACTTGCGTCCACTGAACTAATCAAAGAAAAAAAAAATGAAATCCTGCGTCAGCACAAACTAATCACACTGTCCACAAACTGTCCTCCTGTTGTTTTCTCCTCCTTCATCCCTCCATCCCTCTCTGTCCGTCCATCCCTCCCTCCCTCCGTCCTCCTCGTCTGTCCATCCCTCCATCAGGTAAAGTGACCTTGTATTTCATTTACTGATAATTACATGGATTTATTCCACTGTGAGGCTTTAATTAGAATGCGAGAAATATTGATTGCCTCCATCATCTCCCTCTCTCTCTGCATTCATCCACTCATCCCTCCATCATCTCTCTCTCTGCATTCATCCACTCATCCCTCCATCATCTCTCTCTGCATTCATCCACTCATCCCTCCATCATCCCCCCCAAACACAAACAGAGAGAGAGAGAGAGAGAAGAGAGAAATCTTCACATGTTAACAAACACTAACAAATGTTAGTTAGTTAGTTAGTTAGTTGACTGTATACAAAGTATAAAAGGACTTTTATTAAAGTTGTGACATCACCTTTAATCCACTGCTGATGGTTTTAATGTCACAATAACACAAACGTTGTGGTCAACAGTTTAAATGTGCTGCCGCCTACAGCCTGAAACGCACAACTGCATTCAAGTTCAAATGTGTCCAACGCGTCCATCTCTGCAGACGTCTGCAGTCCATTTTTAACACTCAGGTCAAGTGTCAAAGGTCACCTGACAAGGTCGACTACAGGACATTTAAGAAAAGTGAGGACATTTAAGATAAGTGAGAATATTAATGGGAAAAGAGGACGTTGAATTAAAGTGTGGAAATTTAAAGAAAGTGGTGACATTTACAGAAAGTGAGGACATTCAGTGATTTTGTCAGGTTGTAACATCTCAGGTCACATGTCAAAGGTCACCTGACAAGGTCAACCAGACTACTCTGACGCATCTGAGACGTCGTCTGACAAACTGAGAGCTCACACAAAAACACTACGCCATATTTAAGAGTTTAAAGCTGATTATTTTGTGAACAATCATCACAACAGTATCTTAGTATGACGATGATGGTGTGTGAGGACATTAAAATGATTATTAATATCGTTCCAATCGCTGAGCAAATAAATCAACCAACTGCGTTTAAGAAGAAAAACAAATGAACTTTCACCAGAAACGACAGCAGCTCAGGAATTCTCCCGACATGAGACGTCAGAGACTGCACATCAACCACCGACACGCCGATCAATAATTAGAAATTAAATAATTAATAATGAATCACCTGTGGAAGTCAGTGTTGCATTGTGGGAGCGCGTGTGTGTGTGTGTGTGTGTGTGTGTGAGAGAGAGAAAACAGAGGATTAAACAAAATAAAGACCTGCTGACTTTATTTTCTGCTGGCCCAAGCAGAAAGACGCAGTTTGATGTTTGAATAATTATTTTGGTGCCAGTCCATTTCTGCTTCCCTCCATATTTAATTAAAATATCATTTTAAAACATAATTAAGTTTTTAATCCGACTGCGAGTGAGTCTCCAGCAAAGCAAAGACGACACACACACACACACACACACACTCTCTCTCACTCTCTCTCTCCCACCTCACCTCACTCTATCAGCAAATTGGATGTTGCCTGCAGGCTACACACACACACACACACACACACACAGGTGTGTAGTGTATCTTCAAAGCTGTTAATAAGGTAGAAATGTTGTGAATTCTCTGAGCAGTGTGAGAATATCCAGTCTCTGTGTGTGTGTGTGTGTGTGTGTGTGTGTGTAAACACCCAGCATGGTCGAGCTAATTATGCATGAAATCAAATATGATTTGAAGGAAAACACAAACACTCACACACGTCTGTTTGAAAACAAACACGGTGAGGAGTTGTTGTGGTTCAGGAGGGCAAAGGTAAACACATCCCTGCTCTGTGATTGGCTACTGTGACTGCTCTTTAAAGTGGATAAGGTCACATATTTAGGAAGAAGACATTTTAGGAAACATCTACTTAATTATTCAGGTTCAGTATAAGTGGAAAATAAAGACTGAAAATAACAAACGGCATCATCAACAGGGGTCCTTGAATGCATCGTGTAACTTCTCCTCTAAGTTGAACACGCTGTGAACCCCGGAGAATTTATGAAATTCACAAGGGTCCTTGAACGCATCTGAACATGCTGTGGACGACCCCACAGAGGTGATGGCGTTTACGTGGTTCCTTGAATGCATCTTTTAGCTGCTCCTCTAAGCTCGTCATACTGTGCATCCCACGGAGGTCAAACCATTTACAAGTGTTCCTCTATGTGCAACATGCTGAGAACCCCATGTGAATAAGGACATTTACGAGGGTCCCTGAATGCATCCTTTAGCTGCTCCTCTAAGATGAAAACACCGTGAACCTCCATATAAATGGTCTGTAATTATTTAACGATTTTCTAGTGGAGCCGGGAATCAAACCCACAACCTTCAAGTTGAAAGACGACTCACTCCACCACTGAGCTACCGTTGCACCGTCACATATAAGTGATGATATTTACGAGATTCCCTGAATGCACCTCTTGGCTAAACATGCTGTGAAGTGATGGAAGTTAGGAGGGTCCATGAATGCATCTCGTGGCTCTGTGGACCTGTGTTACTCTCACTCGCTCTCATGCACCACAGTTTGTTTGAATGTAAAATGTCATTGTTACGTTGCTGCAGCACAGGTTTGACGGCAAAATGTACGTTTATTATTCTCCCTCCAGGGAAGTTAGTTTGAGGAAAGCAGACGCTGCTGGAGCACGACCACCAACGGCTTCACCTGTGCATCTCACACACACACACACACACACACACACACAGAGGTGACACGTGTGAATGGAGGAAGAAGAAGAAGAAGTAAAGAAAACATCACGTCAGGCCTGACTGAGTTGAGAGCATTAAAAATGCAGCAGGCTTCTCCACAATCAAATTACCTTCAGCCGCCTCAAAGGCTCCTCATATCCATCAGCACGGACACCGCGGCCTCCGAAACAAGCTAATTAAAAGTGGCGTTTATTTACGTGGCGGGTGGCAGAAGGGAATTAGGATTTTTGGGGGGTAAATTACGGGTAATTAAGGTCCATTCTGTGTAATTCCTGCTTATTAGATCGTGATTTGACGACGAGCATCTGGAAGTCTGAAAGTAATGAGTGACGCGACGCAGGGAGGAGAGCGGCGACGTGGTCATCGTCTTTTATTTATCTCACTGCTTCTCCCCGCGTTCACCTCCTCCTCTTCCTGGGGATTTCTACTCTGCTCAAGGACGCTGTTCCAGTTATTTTCAATACCAAAGATGGAACATAAATCATGAGGTGTGACACAGCGGCTACAAACCTCACCCTGCACTGACACACACACACACACACACAGAGGAAGAGGAAGAGGAGTGAGGGAGACTTTCTGTGTGTCTGTGCAGCCTCATCTCTCTGAAAACTAATTGAGTTGTTTCAAGAATTTAAACAAAACAATTACAACAAACAAACAAACACGTCAGAATGAAAAGACCAGATAAAAGAGATTATTCTGTTACCATATAATAAACCAGATTATCTCCCGAAAGTGAGAGAGGGAAGGGAGGAAGACAAGAGAGAAGGATGTTAAAGGATAACAGGGAGAAAAGAGAAAAAGTTGTGAGGAAAGAAGGAAGAACGAAAGGAAGGAAGGAAGAAAATGTCAGTAAAGAAAGAAAGAAAAGTGAGGAAGTGAGGAAGGGAGGATGAAAAAAGAGAAGGAAGAGTGAAAATGTAAAAAAAGAAAACAAGAAAGAAAAAGAAAAGAGAAGATGTTTTACAGCTGTTGGCATCTGTCACTTTGTGCCACCGTCGCCCTCGAGGGTCTTTGTCACTGAATTAACACGGTTTCCACGGCAACAATGCCCCCCCCCACACACACACACACACACAGACACAGGCCAAATCAGTGGGGAATTAAAAAAGCTAAAATAACAAACAGAGGCCGTTAACGCGGCGTCTCCGCCGGGAACAGACTCCGATCTTTTTACGGCCTCGTTAGTCGAGAAAGAGTAAAACCAGATCGACCAGTCAGAGACGAGCAGCTGCTCCAACGACACCTGAGGGAGCGCTCGTCTCCGTGACGACCCGCGGAACACCGCCGCGTCCTCGCCGTGGCGACAGAGGACGTCCTCGCGCGCTGCAGTGGACAAAGACGTCAAACGTATAAACTGTAACCAGGAGTCTGTCAATCTGTCACAATTCACTTTCATTTATGAATGAATGAATCACCACCATGGTCACATGACACACGGAGAACTTTATAGAGGAAATAATCTGGTGTTAAATGTTAGCGGCAGAGCATCAGCACACACACACACACACACACACACACACACACACACACACACAGGTTTGGCTCATTTTTGTCATGTTTTATCTTTCGTGACATTTTAACAAAACGGTTTAACTTGTGTTCATGTTTAACTGTTTCGTGTTCGTGTCAGTAAAAGTTTGTCTGTTTGTCGGAAAAGAGAATCAAGAAAACTGTTCAAGTTTTGAGAGAAAATCGCCCCTGAATAGTCAAGGAAGGAAGGAAGGACGGAAGGACAGAAGGACGGAAGGAAACGTCAGTAAAGAAAGAAAGAAATGAGGAAGAAAGAAAGGAAGGAAGGACGGAAGGAAATGTGAGTAAAGAAAGTAAGTTGAGGAAGGAGGGAAGTGACGAGCAAACAGCTGATTAAAAACTGCATTTAAATGTTAGATTTTTCCAGTTTGAACACATTTTTTCCGACTTCTTTAAGAAGCTGAACCTCAGTCGACTGTGACTGTGGACCATTCACTCATTCACTCTCAGATGAATCCACCAAAGGCACAATGTGATATTTAATATTTAATACATTCACCTAATCATGCTCACACCTCTGACTGTGTGTGTGTGTTTATCCGCAGGTCATTTACTGATTTTTACACACAAGTGATGTATCATAATACCAAGACCATCTTCTATTATTCTTCTCCTTCATCTCTCACTCTTTCACTCTCTCTCTCTCTCTCTCTCTCACACACACACACACACACACACACACACTCTCTCTCTCTCTCTCTCTCTGCAGTAGCATCTTCTAACTCCTCGGTCAAAGCGGAATAATTGTCAATGAATATTTAACAAGGTTTCAGATGGAGGGATAGACATCCTCTCTCTCTGTGTCTGTGTCTGTGATCCAGGCAGAGGTTAGTGATACAGCGTGGTCAGTGGTGCGTGCCTCAGCCGCTGGATTAGTGGAGGAGGAGATGATGAAGTGCAGAATAAATACTAAATAAACACCCTCTGCTCTGCTCTGGCTCCACATATACAGTAACTCCACATTTCTCAGCAGCCATTTTGTTTCCTTCTCGCCCGTACACCACCCCACATGTCCCCCCCCCCCACGAGCTCCACTGGTCTTTACTGTAGAACGTCATGAAATTGTAATTAACCACCGGCGGCGTTTGTAATTTTAAAAGCGGTGCAGATTTTCACGAGTGTGTAGAAAAGTTTTAAATATTCAGAGAACGGTCGACCAGAGAAGCTGAACATCTGACCTGACGTCAGCTTCAGCACCGAGGCCCACAGGCCCTGAGGCTGTCCAACTACACACACACACACACACACAGACAACACACTGACAACACACAGACAACACACACACACACTGACAGTTTGTGAAACACAGACGCTTTCAAGACAAAATAAAGAGTAACACAGATTCAGGATTTTGGGGCAACTCGGTGGCAACAGGAAATACCATATATATCTACATGTCCCTGCGCTGTGCTCACAGGGATTACCGTATCTAGCTCAAAATGGGCGAAATCACTAAAAAACACATTGTTGATTCTGTGTGCTTTATGGGAAACGCCGTTACCATGGCAACCGTACAAAAACCAGGAAACTGGCCCTAACGGTGCAAAGGACACTCAAATAGACGTGAAAATTGTCACAGTCGTCAACAGTGGCACAACGTATATTTATTACATACATGACTAAGGGAATAATAACAATAAATATAACCCTCTGTAGTTCATATGTACAATTGTCTGTAAAAAAGTAAGATATAATATAGATATAAAAAATAAAAATAAAAAATATATAACCAAAATACAACCAAACAGGAACGTTGTGTGGAAACCACAGTGCAACCACAGGAGAACGTTGTCTGAATGTTAGATTTTGGTTTGGTTGGAACTAACCTGAGGAGAAACAGAGGCTAACGTTCTGTGAACGTTGTGTGTTAGTAGAGGTTAGAAGGGTCTGATGTGGGTCACAGGACTGTGTGTGGCAAACGGGCTCCACAGCGCCCCCTAGAAGATTGAAAATGAACATCTGCAGCAGCTGTTAATGAATTAATCAGGATGAGATCTAGAAAAACTGCTGTTTCTCTTTCTTATTTCTTAGACTTTTAGATAAAACACTGCAAACAGAACACAGAGAAGACGTGGATCACGAGGTGAAACGTGGGATATCATGTCACAGGACTGACCTCACACATCTGTCAGACGTACAGAGCCTCTCTCTCTTTTCTCTCACTCTTTTCTCTCTCTCTCTCTCTCTCTCTCTCTCATTGTAATCAGCAGCCCTTACAGCCAATCTGCTGGCCATAAAAGTGTCTGCAGCCCGATGATGTACGACTCGCAGAATTACCTTATCTGCTTCTGATTTACTGTGCCTCACAGGTAGAGAGACAAAAACAGCCTCCACACCTCCGTCACATTCATCTATCCATCCCTCCATCCTCCTCATACACCCCGCACCCCTCCCACACACACACACGCTCCTCCTCCTCCTCCTCCCCCCTTTCTGCTCATCTTTTGTTCTTTTTGTGTCTCCACATCTTCATTCAGCTTTTTGCCCAACTTTATTCTGTCCATCTCTGCGACCTCAGTGTCATCCCTCCATCCTCATCTGCAACTAAATCAATTGCACTATTTAAATAATCAATTAAATGTTTTTTCAGCTTCTTAAATGTGAATATTTTCAGTTTATTTTTGCTCCACGTCACGAAGAAATCCTGTAATAGTGACGATTAATCAATTAATAATGACAGAAACTGCTAAAGAAACAGTTTTTAGGGCAAAATAAAAGATATTTTGAAGCTTCAACATCACTTTTATTAAAACAAATCCACATGTTATTGATGATTTCCTTATTTTGAGACTAGAACTGCAACAAATAAATCGATGGTTCATAAATAACGACTTTTTTAAAACAATCAGAACCAGTTTGTGAGATTTTTCAGCTTCTTAAATGTGAATAATTTCTGTTTATTTTGCTCCGTGTAAAACAAAGACATCATTAAAAAGGGATTGATTTTGAGAACGTCATCATTTCCAGGTTTCTCTGACATTTTATGGACCAAACTTATGAATTGATTAAGTGAGCAAATAGTCGTCGGTTTAATGGATTATGAAAACAATCCATCCGTCTTTCTGTCCACTCCTCTTTTTTATTTCCCACCTTTCCTTCACACCCCTCCTCTTCACCTTTATTGCTTTCTAATCCTCCGCTCTTCTGTTTCTTTCCTCGTCATCTCTGGACTTCTATCTCTCCATCCCTCCCTGCTCTATCCTTCCTTCCTTCATTTGTCCCCGTCATCTCCTTGTTCCACCTTTCCTCCATCCATTCACGCTGTCCTCGCGTCTCCTTCCTTCCATTTGTCCGTGCTTTTCATTTTTCAAGCGTGCTTTCTCACATTCCTCACTCACTTCTTTTCCTCCCCCCGCTCCTCCCTCCCTCCCTCTCTCTCCTTTCCTTCTGTTCCATCCGTTATTACTTCTCCCGCTGCCTTCACTCTCGGTGTCCTCGTCTGCGTAAACACGACAACGAGGATGTGACGGTGGTTTTTAAGGCGCTCGAGACGAACGGGGACAAACGTGGATAAACACTCTGGTGTTAGTGTACATCACTCACACACACACACACACTTTGTTGTTGTTCTCATTCATTATTTCTCTTGACAAAAAAATATCACAAGGAAAGATAGAAAAATGACACACAAACTGACAGCAAGACTAGAGTGGTATCACACACACACACACACACACACAGCAGCCTCTCTGGTGGTAATTACAGCCTACAGTGGTCATGTTGCCTTTTATTTAAGTACAAGATGGAGAATCTCTGATCAGAGCCCATGCGTGTGTGTGTGTTTAAGTTTGTATGTGCGTTCATGCGAGTGTCAGACTGTGTGTGTGTGTGTGTGTGTGTGTGTGTGTGTGTGTGTGTGTGCGTGCGTTATAATGTATAAATGCAAATGAGTGAAATTATATCAAAATGTGGTTTTGATTGTGTGGCTTTGAGTGAGAGCGCAGAGATGGGGGGGGGGGGGGGGGTGTAATTAAGTCAGGACAGAGAGAGAGTGTGTGCGTGTGTGTCAGTGGGCTCATGAGTGTTGTCAGTGTTTATTCTTTGTCCTTGCATAGATGCATTCATTTATATTCATGTGTCAGTCCATATGTCTGTGGCAGTCTGGGTGTATATAGGATATGTGTGTGTGTGTGTGTGTGTGTGTGTGTCTTGTCAGAGCTGAATTCCTTCACCACTCTCCCTTAATGAAAAATAAATAGTCTCCACTGTTTCAGAACAGCTCTTCCATCAGCAGCGACAATGCTTTTATTTTGAAATAAACCCCCTTCACCATCACTCTTCCTGCTGCTCATTTGCATATTCTTTCTTTGTTATCCCTCCTACTAATTTGTGTCGTAAAAAATAAGGATTTATGAAATGAAATAAAAGTTGAGTCACTGTAGGAAACTTACATCACAGTAAGGAAGATCATTTCACTTATTTATGCATCAAATCTACAAAACAAACAAACAACAAGGAAACGTGATAATGATGTGTTTTTATTGAAAACTACCAATAAAACTACTAAAACTACTTCTTAAACAACTACCAACACTACCAATAAAACAACTACTAAAACTACCACTAAAACTACTACACAACTACTAAAACTACTAACTACTACACTACTACTAAACTACCATTAAAACTAATAACAAAACTGGTACACTAAAACAGTGTAAGTGTTGTTTATCACACAGTAAACATACTTTTGACAAACTTCATCACTAAATCCACACAGGACTGAGGCAGAAAAGGCTGTCAATCAAACCGTGGCTCCTCCTTCCTTCATTTTCCAAGCACTTTCTTGAAAAAGTTTGAGGGTTAAACTCACAGACATAATAAACTGAAGTGTGAACATGTGGAAGTGAAGGAAACAAATTCATTTGTCGTCTCTGCAGGCGTTTTCTCGTTAACTTTCCCTGGAAACTTTCATCAAACTCAAATAGTTGTAGGTGTAATCAGGAGCGCGGCTGCTGTATCCATGTTTAACAAGGAAATACAACACAAACCATCTGTGGCTTCAAAACCAACCACGTAATTAAATATTTGAAAAATATCAGGAAGGGAAAATTAAAAGAAGAAGAAGAAGAAGAAGAAGAAGAAGAAGAAGAAGCGCCACCACTATCAATTTCCTCCCCCTCTCTGTCAGTGCATTACAAACGTCAGATTGCCGTCGGCAAAGACACAGAAAGAGCTTGATGTTTTTTAACTGACTTTATAAATTACGTTTTGGAGTGCATTGGCATGCTAATACCTGCCGCCACGGAGAGCAGACAGCGTTAATTATTTCTTATTGGGATCGACGGCGGCGCATATTTGCATATTTCATTTAGCCGTTATAGATGTTGCAGGTGGGAGGGAGGAGACGCACGCACGCACGCACGCGGGAGGGAGGGAGGGAGGGAGACACTTTTCACTCTCGACAACTTCCACATGAAATAATGTGTGTCTTCAGTGAGCGCGTGCGTCTGCAGGAGCGTTGGTTTCTCCTGATTTCACTCATTTCCACATAATTAACTGCGTTAGTCGTCACTCTGACTGTGTTTCAGACTTTTTAACACAAAGAGTTATTTCCCAACAAACAAGCTTCACGTTGTTTTTGTGACATTTAATGCAGTTTTCTTAGTGAGATTTTACTGTGAATGATCTTAATAACGAGACTGCGTTTAACCCTTCTGTGATTTAACATGTGTGCGTCTCATTACTGTAACTCCGAGACCGTTTGTGATCGGTGTGAAAATCCAAAAACTATGGACTGGCGATCTGTGCAGGGTGTGTCTCTGCCGTTTTAATAACGATTAATAATCCATTTTAAGTGCACAGTTTCTACTTTTACTGATTCATATTTTGTAGTTTTATAAATAATCATTCATTGTTTTAAAGCATTTTTACTTCATTAAAAATTGAATGAAGGGATTGAAACGGTATCATCCATTTAAAGCAAAAAGCACACGTCCAAATACACAAATACTTCGTTTCATTGATCATTAATTAATCAGTTTTAGTGTTTTTTTTTATGAATTAAATAGATTTTTGAGCTTCTTAAATGTGAATATTTTCCAGTTTCTTTGCTCCACAAAACAAAGAAATCATTCAAACCCATTCATCCAAAAAATATCGACAAAAATTATTAGTTCAAAATGTGTCAGTTATAATATAAATACAACAGGGGAAAGAAAATAGAAAGAAAACAAAAAGTTTTGGCTCAAAAAATAAACTATTGTCATCTGTTGCAGATTTGAGTTCCACTGGTGTAAGAATCCATACGTGACGTGTTGTGACTGAATCAGACTTCCCTGTGTTTGTAAAAGTAAAAATGAGATTAATTTTTATAACATATAGACATGAATGTTGAATATGTTGAAATATGTAAATATTGTGCATAAATGAATCCCTGATGCTGCAAACTTTCATCTTTAAATACTCGGCTGCCGACAGTGTTGTTGCAGTGTGTGTGTGTGTGAGAGTGTGTGAGGCCGCAGGGCTTTTATGTCACACACACACACACACACACACACACTGACCTGAAAATGCAGCTGGGTGGATCTTAAACCAGGATTAACACCGACTCTCAGATAGATTTTCTCCTTTTTCTTAAAACCATCTTGATAAAGTGACGGTTTAAACTCACTCCAAAAAAAGAAAAAAAAAAAGAAACTTCCGACAACTTTAATCTTAATTTATGTAAAGTGCAGTGTGCCGCGGCGTCTGATTGGCTCTATCAGGAATCAGGCAGGAGTCCAACACTCGGTAATTTGATTTTAAAAACCCGGTAATAACCTGAGGTCAATATTTAAATCACTCAGAGGGGGAGAGACGAGTCGCTCTGCATGTTCAGGATGCTTCAATCTCCACAAACCTGCATCTCCATCAAACCTCACTACTCCTCCTCCTCATCCTCCTCCTCCTCCTCCACTGCATCCCTTTCTCTTTCTTATCCTTATTTCATCCTCCTCTCATTTCCATTACTTTGACACTCAGAATTCTACTCACTCATCATTTGCTGATATCAGAGTCTGTTTCACCTTCACCTCAATAAAAGAATAATAAGAATAAATAAGAAGAATTAATACTTTTTATATGAAAAATACAAGTTTGTTTGTTTTTATAAAAATAAATAAATAAATAAATAAAAATAAAACTCATAAATGTGTCATAAATGTGTGCAACGTTGAACTCAACTTCCTGTTTTTACGACAAAAGTGTACGACAAAATAGTCGCGATTAAATTGTTTAGCTCCACCCACGAGCAAGACCAATGTCAGCGGTGTCAAACTCGCGGCGTGTGGCTTATTTACAAAGATCACTATTATTGTAAACTCTATATAAACTCTTGAACAAATATTATTGTCATTATGGCTGAACAATTACACAAAAAATCTAATATCTTTAAAATTAAGATTTAATATTCAGTCAGACTTTAGATTAGGGAACACGTATTCACCATTAACTAGGTGCTTACTAACATGCATATAAGTCGCATACTAGCCCTTTATTAGTAAATATAAAACACCTTATTTAGGAAAACTCTTTGGCATCCTGAAGTTAACGGTGAAACAAGACGCCGCTTTCTTCTCTGTAGACGTTTCCACGACGAGTGGAAGACGAGAAGAGTGCAACAACGCTTCGGTTGACGGTGATGTGATGGCTCCGCCCACATTGAGGAGGAGCTTTATAGTAACCGAAAACCAACCAAACCGCGTAGAGTCGAGCCGTGCCGCGCCGCAACTGTGTAGAGGAAAAGTTTTTGTAAATTCCGTCAGTGTCAGTGAACGCATCATGTTTATGCTCCTCCATCATTCTCACCTGCTCTCCATCTTTACTCTCCTCTGCTCTCTCTCTCTCTTTTTACCCACAATCCTCGTCTCACCACCTCACCCCACTCTCTCCTCCCCCCTTCCTTGTCTGTGTGGTCCATGGGGTGAAATAGAAGCCTGAGGCCAACAAGCTGTCTCCACCAGCTACACTGATAAGACACACACACACACACACACACACACTAAACATTATTTAACTCAACTCAGACTGTGAGAAGAGCCACATCTGAGGTCACTTATCACTTCCTGCCTGAGAAATTCACACACACACACACACACACACACACACACTCACACTCTGTGTGTGTCAGTAGTTTTGCTGTATGTGCCTTTAAGTGTGTATTCAATATATATACACCTGTGTGTGTGTGTGTGTGTTTCAGCTCTCTAACAGGATTTATGTCCCCCGTGTCCAAAAGAACACGTTCTAATCTCGACCCGTCACCTTTTCCCTCCACAACACCCCCCCCCCCCCCCCCCCACCCCCACCCCCTGAGGGAAAGTGGTACGCTCCAGTCTTCCCCGATTCTTGAAAAGAAAAAATAAGAAATAAGAAATGTACAGTAAGTGTGTGTGTGTGTGTTACAGTGAATCAAAGTCACCTGCAGCAGATAAAGACGTGAGAAAATGTACTCACTTTTATCAAATATCTCTGTGTAATAGTTAAATTCATTAAATTAACATTTTAAGTGATTACATGAGGAAATAATGGGTTTTTTTAAGCATTATTATTGTGTTTTAGGAGAATATAGAAGATTATTTTGTTAGATTTCAGTGTTTCTGTGTGAACTCTGACCCTGTGTGGGCTTTTTAGTTGTTGTTTTTGTCATTAATCTGAGTTTAATCTGCTTAAATAACATTAATTTAATACGAGATATACACACAGACAAAGCCCAGCCTGTTTTTTTCTTTTTCAGAGAGAGAGAAACTTGTTGTTGTGAATCAGATTTGTATCAGATTGATCTGTTTGGAGTAAAACACCAATTCTCTCTCTGTGGAAAAATGAAACTTCATTTAAAACCCTTGAAATTTCATTTTTGCTGTGAGAGACATTTCTGTCTTCAACTCTCCTTCACGTGGGGGTAATATATCGTCTGTCCAAACATGATGACACTTTTATAACATCTGAGTGATGAAACTCCACGGAAACATTCAGATTCAGGAGCCGTCACTGCGTGTGTGTGTGTGTGTGTGTGTGTGTGTGTTACCAGACCAGTCCAATCCCCTGTAATGTGACAGACAAATCCCACTAAGCTGTTAAATATTACACTGCTTTCACACTCGTATTAAACACCTTTCCACCTCGACTCCTCCTCACTCCCTCTCTGTCTGTGTTCACTCGCCCTGAGCGCACACACACACACACACACACACACACACACCTGCACACACACACACACTCTCTCAACCTTTCCTTCATCTTTAATATGCAACAAAACACGACAGATGTCACTTGAAAATCTTCACACATGCACAACAAATCTTTAAAATGCAGCGGCACACAATAATCTACCCTCTCAGTGTGTGTGTGTGTGTATGCGCGTGCGTGTGTGTGCATGTGCATGCATGTGTGTGTGTGTGTGTCCTAATCCCCCGTCTTGTCAGAGTGTTATATATTTGCTGGTATCACTGTATCTCCTCCTCGCTGCCTAATCCCAGAACCTCTCCTCTGATATTTCCTGACATTTACATGAATCGCCGCTCCAGAGAGGGAAGGAGGGAAGGAGAGGAGGGAGGGAGGGAAGGAAGGAGGGGATGGGAGCTTGGAGGTGGAGAGAGAGAGAGAGAGAAATGGGGGATGAATGAAGAGACGTAAAGGTCTGCGAGGCTTTAAACTGAAGAGAACGAGTGAAGAAGGAGACGTGGAGGGATAGAGTGGAAAAGACGATGAAGAGGAAGAAGGGAAGAAGAGGAAGAGTGTGGGGGAAACCTCAGGAATAGAGGGATGAGGATGAGTTTAAGACGGATGTGGGAAGGAGAAACTGGAACTTCTGGAAAGACAGAGAAGGGAAAGGAGGGATGATGTAGAATGAGAGAGAGAGAAAGAGAGGAAACAGGGAGGAAGTGAAGAGAGGATGAGACAGGTGAAGTGCAGAGAAAACTGAAAGATAGAGAGAAAGACAACCAGAGATAAAAGGAAAGTAAGGCTAAGAAAGAAAGAAAGAGAAAGTGAGGGTGATGGATGGGTGGTGAGTGAGAGAGGAGTCAGATGGATGGATGCAGGATGAGAGGAGGCTGATGGATACGTCCGTCTCTCCACTCATCTTTTAACGTCGTTCATTTATACTTTTCATTTTTTTTCACTCGCCGTTCACCGAGAGGAGGAAAGAGAGAGAGAGAGAGAGAGAGAGAGAGAGGGAGGAGAAGGACGAGTGAATGTCACAGGACAGAGGGATGAGACGGAGGAGAGACGGAGGAGAGACGGAGGAGTGTTGGACCTCGTCAGAGTGACAACATATGTTCACACTAATAACAACAAGCTCTTATTGGCACCAGGAGACACACACACACACACACACACAGACACACTGTATTACCCTGCAGAGACTCGTTAAGGCAATGACCTCACACCACACCTGTTGTTGCTACGACGACCACGCCAGCTATTAATTAATAGAAGGTAAGAGACTAACATTGTTCTAGAAACAATGACATGAATTCAAAATCATAAAAAATATAAAACAAGGTCAACATGAGCTTCAATTAACGAGTGTTCACTTTTTAAAGGGACAGTTCAGGGTTTTTACACATAAGACGGATTTTTAGCCACTTTGAATGAAAATGAACGCGTGTTTAAGTCTACAATGACTTTAAGAACCTGATCACGTCTTTATCTCACTGTGAGACGGACTTCTCCAACAGGAAACTGAAGTCTGTAAAACACTCACTCTCACACACCAAACCCCATAGAGAAAATCACTGATTTAAGCTCGCAGGGACACAGGAGCTGCTGGTTCTCTGCTGCCTCGTGTGGTCACTTTGTGTCACTGAGGTCAATCTGAACAAAGGATTTTAAATGCCGAATTGACAAAATAACAACATTTGAACTTAGTGATGGAGGCAGCAGTGGATCAACAACTCCTGTGTGTGTGAGATGTTTAAATCACTGATTTTCTCTATGGGCTTTGGTGTGGGAGAGTGAGTGGTTTACAGACTTCAGTTTCCTGTTGTAAAAGTCTGTCTCACAGTGACATAAAGACGTGAACAACGTCTTTATGTCACTGTGAGACAAAGACGTGAACATGTTCTGAAGACGTCGCAGACTTACACTGACATGGAAAATCTAAAATCTGGAAAACAATTCATACATTTAAAATGTTTATCCTTGCATTACATTTTAAAAGTAAATATACATGAGATATATATATATATATATATATAGTATCTGATGTATGTTGATGTGTATTGTTTTTAATCTATAATTCAGTGAATATATAGAACAAATGTTTGACTTAGATTTTTGCAATTTGATATTTTCCCTCATCCTAATTCTTCTTGAACGTCGTGGGACAGTAATGCATTCATCTGGGCTCCCGTTGTGTGATATAAAGTGAAGTAATTTGATCAGTGTCACTGTCATTAAGCACAGAGCGATAATGGAGTCAGATAAATGTGTCCAAACACGTTAGGGTTTGAGCGTTTGCTGGCGTTGGCGTTGGCCTCATCCAGTGGAATAATTACTGAGCGCCTTGGAGTCGGGTGTGAAATATGTCATTTGCCTCTGCTCTTAATTGCACTAAAAATGAAGATTAAGAGGATGAATTATTGATACAAGTTGGTATTTAATCTTTTGTAATGAATGGTGGATCCGCTGGTGATAAATATTGCACGAGGCTTTATAATTTGATAAATTTATTCCAATTTGCCCTTTATTTTGCCCTTTAGTCAAGGTTACGTTCATTGTAACACACACGCACACACACACACACACAGAGCGAGTGCAGCGTATCTGTAATTTCATCTCCTTTTTTTAAACGCAGCTCCATAAACACACACATAAACATGATGCCCTTCGCTGACCTTGCAGTCACACACACACACACACAGTAATTAGTCCATGCATCTGATTGTCATTAAAGAGCACTAGCAGATAATGAACACACAGTAAAGCCACGTTCTGGGATTTTTTTTCTTTTTTACTGCGGAACTTATTGTTTATTTCCTCCATAAAATCATCGGCGCGTCTCACGACTCCATCGTCCAAAACACGGCAGAGTCGTGTCGCGGTTAAAACGCTGTTAAGTGCAAACGGTCAGAGGCGAGAGGAGAGGAGAGGAGAGGAGAGCAGAGGAGAGGAGAGGAGAGGAGGAACGATGTGAACACTTCCTCTCATGATTATCCTGTTTAAAACAACAGAGAGTCACAATATTATTGTGATAACTGTAAAAACTGTGCTTTAAACTCTGTATTTATTCATCAAACATCTCCGTGTCCACTTGTCTGTCAATAAACTTGAGTTTTAAGTTTAATCCAAAATTTAATCCAAAGTTGCGATTTAAATCACTTTAAAACTAGATTCTAAGTCTAATTTTAACAGTTTTACAATTTGAACCTGGTTAAATATTTTAGTTTTTGAATTAAACTTCAATTGAAACAAATAAATAGTTTATTCCTGCATTCATTTGTGTGTTTTACATTATTAAAGAAGATAAATGACTCTTAAACCATTCATCACTTCACACAGGGTTAGTGGAATACACGTGTAAAGCTGTTCTTTGTTGAAATACACTGGGATCAAAGTCAGAGTACAAGTGAGCGCCCCCTGGTGGCAGATAATGACTTCCTGTGCCTTTAAAAACATGTCAGGTAACTTGAGGAAGTTCTTCTGTTGTTGAGAACAAACATGAACTAAATAATTCACACCTTCACAGAAGTATATGAAGCATGTGTGTGTGTGTGTGTGTGTGTGTGTGTGTGTAATAATTCAGCAGCTTCACACCTCAGGTTGTTGTTTGGAGGTTTTACGGATCAAAGCTTTAAGTGCAGAGGGAGATTCACACGGATAATGAATGGACTGTTAATGTGCTGTGGCCAGGCAGCTAATGGACACACACACACACACACACACACACACACACACATACACGCGCACACACACACACACACACATGCACGCACACACACACACACACACAGAGTAAGGTATTAGCTGGTTAATGGCTGTCACTGTTGACTGATCACAGTGATCAAGCTGCTGCAGCTCTAATTGCAACTAAACAATCTGAAAACTACCAGAGTCAAGTCCTGTGGAGGAGGAGGAGGAGGAGGAGGAGGAGGAGGAGGAGGAGGAGGAAGGAGAAGGGAGACGAGGGAGCGGAAGAGAAGGAGAAGAGGAAGAGGAGGAGACCAGGTTAAAAGAGGGTTTGAAAGGAGACAAGATTCAAAAAGGAGGTAGATTGGAGGATAAGGAACCATAAAAAGGAGTCAAGGATGGATGTGAGGAAGGATGGAAGAGGAACTGAACTGTGTTGTCAAAGGGGGGAAGTGAAGGATGTGAGGAAATCCTCAAAGTCACTGTGACCACAGACGTCTCCAAATGTCTGAGTTTTAAAATTCATTTTTATTTAAAATGATGTGAAATATCATCACAGATGTCTTTTGTGTTGACTCCATGGCAACACAAAGCTCTGTAAGTGTGTATGTGAGGGTGCAGGGCTTGATTTTATTGTGCTATAATTTTTATTTGTATTAAAAAAAAAGTGCAGCCTTATGTTTTTGTTTGTTTCCAAACCAACTTTGTTCTGTTGGTTTAAGGTTTAAGGTCAGTTTTCAGATGCAGACAAATTTATTTATTGATCCCAACAAGAGAAGAATTCATTTGCAGCTTATAGCAGTGCTCTCTCACGCACACACACACACACACACACACACACAAACACACAAACACCACCTGCGTCAGTGGCAACAGATAAGAAGGACTTACTTTCACAATAAAAGTTTGCGTTTTTTGTAACGGGACAGCTGTTATAACGCCATCCAGAGGCCACAAGAGTAAATTCACTGAGATGTCTGATCACGCAAGAGACAGAGAGAGATAGAGAGAGGGAGGTGGAGTCCCTCTTTTAAAATCAGCTGATTATAATAAATAAAAATAATCAGCTGATGCGATGAATTTTAACACAAAAAATGGAAAACAAAGCGAGCGAGGATCAGTCACTTCATCAAGACGTGAGCTGAAGCTCATGATCCCAAACTGAGAGAGAGACAGAGAGGGCGCCCCTGGTGGCAGATGAGGAAAGGTTACAGTCGATGATTTTAGAAAACAATAATGTTGAGTGCAGACTGAATTCAAATCAGTGAAGAAATGAACAGAGCAACAACGAAAACAAGCAGAAGAGAGAGAGAGAGAGAGATGACATCTAATTTTCCAAAGTCAAGCTAATTAACCAGCAGCCAATAAGAAATGAAAATCCAATCAGGAAGTTAATTGAGAGCCAATAGAAACAAGGCTGCTGAAAATGAATGGAAGTCAATGCATGGTGTGTGTGTGTGTGTGTGTAAGATAACATGAGTCATCTGTCAGGAAATGATTGGATCAGAAGTTAAAGAATAAAAGATAAAAACCAGATGAAGAGAATCACAGAGAAATAAAAACATTTTCTTACCTTGAGGTCGTCCGCGGTGCACGGAGGCTGCCGAGCGGCCGGCGGCTCGGCGGGTGCCACAAAGAGCTCCTGTGATTGGCCGGTGTAGAGGAGGCGTGACTGAATGCAGCGGAGGGCGCGGAGCATCCAGCCATGTTGGCGCCGGATCTGCCGCTGAAGCTGATCCCACTGACTGGAAACCATCTGGAGGATTTCCTTCAGACCTGCGGGGCCACAAACACACGGACGACACGGACCTCGTTGTTATTATTGTTATTCACGTGGTTTCACAGGTTTTCACTGCTCATCCTCACTTCCCTGTTTACGTTCAGACGCACTTTCATCACATATGAAGGGTTATTTATCTACAGACAAACCAACACGGATCTCAGCAGAGTCCTGAGGAAAGTAGCAAAGCAAACAGGAAGTGAAGAAAAAGCTCACTGAATTTTAAGAGAATAAAACCTCTTCCAAGGTCAAATTACTTGTATTGTCCATCTTCAAGCTTTTCTAGCATCTCAACAGCTGTTGAACTCAAAATCATTGTTTCACTCCTTTTATGTAAATGAAGGGTGCTATTTATACTATAAACAACAATTTCTTTCTTCTAACCCAGTAGTTTCTGTCCACTATTTTCTCCATTAATCGATGATTTATGTTGATCAGTGTTTGTCAAACTTTGTCTTGATTTTGTCCACAAACTAAAACAAATCCGTTGTATAAGGATTTCTTTGTTTTATGGAGCAAAGAAAGCAGAAAATATTCACATTTAAGAAGCTGAAAAATCACACAAAGTGGTTTGAACTGTTTTAAAGATGTAGTCATTTATAAATAATTGATTATTTGTCTCAAAATAAGGAAATGATCAAAAAAATGTTGATTTTCTTCAATAAAAGGTGTTGTTGAAGCTTCAAAATATCAAAAAAGTCTCTTAGAAATACTTTTATTTTCCACCTAAAAACGTCTTGTCGTTCTTTTACTAGCAGACATTGTCTTTATATTTGTTTGTCAAACCTGGAAATAATGAGGTTCTCAAGCGTCTTGTTTTTGTCCACAAACAAAAAATAAAAAACCAAAGTGCTTAACGGGGTTAAAGGCACAGCAACATAAAAATAGGGAGACGGGCCTTCACGTTGGCGATGAGACCGCCGAGATTCATGTTTGTCAGATTTGGATTAAAAGCACTGTCAAAGTGGTTTGAATGATTTCTTTGTTTTATGGAGCTAATAAAGTGGGAAAATATTCACATTTAAGAAGCTGAAAAATCACTCTAACTGGGTTTAATTATTTAAAAAAACAACGTTGGTGATTCATTTAGTAGTCGACTAATATTCGAGGAATCACGGCAGTCCCACCTCCCTCTCTCGCTCAAAAATTTGAGAAAATATTAAGTTTTATTGAATGTTTTTGCCCACTGGCTTTCCTTCCTGCTCTCTCTCTCTCTCTCTCTCTCTCTTCATCTTCATCTCTCTCTCTCTCTCTCTCTCTCTTCATCTTCATCTCTCTCTCTCTCTCTCTCTCGCAGACGTTCATATGAGTTCTCTTCACTGAAGGTCACTCTGTTAATCCTAATATTAATAATGAATGGAACAGAGTTGAGGCTGGGTTATGATGGCCACCAGTGTGTGTGTGTGTGTGTGTGTGTGTGTGTGTGCGTGTACCTGACTGGTGGCAGGTGATGACGGTGAGCAGCGCTCGTCCTTCCTCCACGATGTTCTCCTTCAGAGCGCTGTGACCGTCCACGTTCAGCTTGAAACTCTGAAACACATCAATCATCATCAAACCATTCAACATTTTTTAAGCATATGGTTGATATACAGGACATTTTTGGACGTATACTGGGCAGCAGTACATACTAGTAATGTGTGTGGATGGATGAATGGATGAATGGATGAATGGATGAATGACCCTGAGGCGATGTTGGGAAACACTCCAGTCAGATCTCTGAACATCATTACAGCCCTTTCTGATCTGGCTCTCGCTCTCTCTCTCTCGCTCTCTCTCTCTCTCTCTCTCTCTCTCTCTATGTGTGTGTGTTAGTGGGTGTGCGTGTGTGTGTGTGCGTGTGTGTGTGTGTGTGTGTGTGTATATAAGCCTCAAGGTGCTCAAACCTCGAGACTTAACCACTTCTGACATCCTGCTGTGCTGCTGTGGGACAAGCTGCACACACATTATTAACACACACACACGCACACACACACGTCCCTTGATAGAATTATGTCTGTGTGTGTGTGTGCGTGTGTGCGTGTGTGCTTGTGTGTGTGCGACTCCTCTGTAGCTCCACATTGTTGTACAACGATTCATACAAATATTTGAATTTAAAAAACATACAGAAAATAAAAATAATATTCTCGTCTTTCCCAGCATGTGTGTGGGGTGTGGCCCATTGGTGGTCGGTGGAGGTATTACAGGTGGACAATATTTTTACGCATTTTCTGACATTTTTTAAAGCACACGACTAATCGATTAATGGAGAAAATAGTGTAAATAAAGTTATAAAGACAAATGAAATGACGAGGAAAGTTTTTAGGTGGAAAATTAAAGTTTCTGTCATTTATATTTTCTACTTTCTGTCATTTTTCAGCTTCTTAAATGTGAATATTTTCTACTTTGTAATTTTCAGCTTCTTAAATGTGAATATTTTCTAGTTTCTGTGATTTTTCAGCTTCTTAAATGTGAATATTTTCTACTTTCTGTGATTTTTCAGCTTCTTAAATGTGAATATTTTGTAGTTTCTGTCATTTTTCAGCTTCTTAAATGTGAATATTTTCTAGTTTCTGTCATTTTTCAGTTTCTTAAATGCCGGTTTTTAAGACATTTTCTGGACCAAACCTTAACCCCATCTATCGAACGAGAAAATAATAGTTAGCTGCAGCTTGAGTTAAATAAAAGGTTCAGAAACGTTTTTCGTACATTTTCACCTACAAAATAACCGCTGGAATCACTTCATTATTCATAAACGAGGACAATTTGTGGTTGATTTGTATGATTCTCTCGCACAAACTCAAAGTTGTCGTTTGTGATGATGTGAAGAAGAAAATACTTTTCGTCCGACACATTTTTCCTCTGAGACTCGGCTCCGGGTCGACTCGTGTCTCAGACACTCGTCTGTCTGCGCTGAGCTGAGCTGAGGGTCACATGAGCATCAGTCAACACATGACAAGGTCAGACCTCCACACCACCAATATACCAATATTTATGGAGCAGGATACACACTGTGGAGACGGATGGGACGACGCATTTTAATCCCTCACACACACACACAGAAGCCCCCCCACACACACACTGAGGGTCTGCAGCCACGGCAGCGATTAGGGGATAAAAATACCGTCTGTAAGCAATGATTAATGCCATTATTGATTTTTTTTTCCCCTCTTAAATATAAGAAAAATACTTAAAAGCAGAGGAAAAAATGTAATGAGTCAAAATGTATGCTTTATATCAACTTATATGAAATATGGGAACAGCAAAAAAATCTTCATGTATGACAAATAAATGATGAATGCAGTGACGCCAAAGTTACAGTTTTCTTTGACTTGGTGTGGGAGAGTGAGTGGTTTACAAACTTCAGTTTCCTGTTGGAAAAGTCTGTCTCACAGTGAGATAAAGCGGCGACATCAAAGGCAACAAAAGAACAACACATATTGTGAAGTTGAGCAGGACAATTTACGATTATATCTGCATTTTCTATTCTTTAGTTACACAGATGTATTGATTCTATGGTGTCTTGTAATATATACTAAATATCACAGAATGACTGTGTCGTGATAGGATCTTTATCGCAGGTCGTGCATCACGTGTTGTCTATACTTGTTAAAATATGTAACAGATTCCATTTGTGATTAAAGAGTTAAGGACTGTGTTGTTGAGAAGCAGCTTTACAGGATGTGAGCAGATAGCAGTGACACTGTGCGCCTTACACGTTACATTTCACAGATAAACAATAAAATATCACTCTGAAATCCAAACCAGCAGCTACACCTCTTCAGAAAACCCCACCACCACCACCACCACCACCTCCATACATCAACATTCTCCAAATAAAACATGACTGTGTGCATTCTGCCATCATTACCGCCTCGCGAACCTCGTAAATTACTCCAAATCTCACGGCTGATTGAGTAATTTTACAGACTCGGAGGCCGCCGTGCCCCGCGTAATTCCCAGATAAGCTGGTGAAATACCTCACAGCTAATAAACATAAAGTACATCTATCAGCGGCGGAGGAAAACACGGCGTGACTGCCTGCGCCTCAGCCGGAGGAGGCCCGGCCCATGTTAGGAATGAATTAGGTGGCGCAGATTAGCCGGGCTATCGCGGCGAGCGATCGTATTTCAGCGCCTCGTTTTCCACCAGCGATTCGCCTCCGTTTCCTCCGTTTAATATATGAAGAGCACAGAATCGATAAGAGTAGAACAGCCAGCCAGCCATCAATCACGGTGGCGATAAGGCATGCAGAGCAGCTCTGCTTTTATGCGCGTCAGACAACAGGGCTGTGTTTATGTATTTATGTGTCTGTGAGACGCAGAGACACTCACACACACTGAGAGAGAGACACACAGAGAGAGGTGTGTGAGAGGGAAATAGAGACAATCAGGCAGAGTAGAAAAGACTGTGTGGCGTCTCCTTTAAAGAAAACTCATTGTTATGGATGTTTTTGAGGACATTTCAAGCACTTCAATCAGCAAGATTAACTCAGTGACTGAGATTACGGGTTGTGACAGATCACTCCATTACTACCGTGTCTGTTTTTCTATTTTAATATCTGTTTGTTGTGTATTTTTTTAGTGTCTCACATTGGTGTAAAGTGTCTTTTGCATAAGTTAAAGGCACTATATAAATAAAAGATATTATTGTTATCGTTATTAAAATGATGGATGGCCCTTTACAGCTGTTTGGTGTATCTTTATAAGCCAGTGTTCTCTAAACCTTTTACATACAGTATATGAATTTGTGCATCATAAAAATTTTCAAAGCCGAATAATACAAAATAAGAATTAGAACTTAGTGATGGAGGCAGCAGTGGATCAAAAACTCCTGTGTGTGGTTTACAAACTTCAGTTTCCTGTTGGAAAAGTCTGTCTCACAGTGAGATAAAGATGTGAACATGTGACATAGATATCGTAGACTTTAACTGACATTACATTTTATTGTCCCAGTCTTTTGTTAGACGGACTTTTCCAACAGGAAACTGAAGTTCATAAACCACTCACTCTCCCACACCAAAGCCCATAGAGAAAATCAGTGATTTTAACATTACAGCACACAGGAGTTGTTGATCCACTGCTGCCTCCATCACTAAATTCAAATGTCCTATTTTGTATTATTCGGCATTAAAAATCCTTCATTCTGATTGACCTCAGTGACACAAAGTGACCACACGAGGCAGCAGTAGACCAGCAGCTCCTGTGTCCCCCGCGAGCTAAAATCACTGATTTTCTCTCTGGACCTTGGTGTGGGAGAGTGAGCCTCAGGAAAACATATGAGGTCAAACTCCGTATGAAGTGCAGTTATAGTGACAGGTGAGCCTCGTCTCATTTTAAGGTGAAACTGTTGCATGTTGAAGGCAGCAGGTGGATTTGAGGACAGTCAGTACTGCCCTAAAGAGGCACAGCTCCCTGCTCTAATTAGCATACACACACTCACACACACACACACACACACACACACAGTGGGCTGGGAGACAAGCGGCTTCAAAGCAAAAAGCGAGTGAATCAGATTACCTGTTAGCATTAGCATATTAGCCCGGAGCACTGGGGTAGGATGGCATCAGAAGCCTACCTAATGTTTTAGCACTGGGACATTAGCGAGACGCTAAGAGGTTCAGTGACGCTGATGCGCAGATGACATTGAGGTTTGACATTGAGATCGTACACACACACACACACACACACAGCAGCCAGGCTCAGGTTGATGAGACATGATCTGATCAAAGAGTCTTTGTAATAATGATGATCAAATTGTCTCCATTCAGACAGAGCAGAGAGAAGCTACTGCAGTACAGTGGTATTCCCTCAGGGTGTGTGTGTGTGTGTGTGTCCTCTCTCTCCTCTGCTCTCTATTTTCCTGTTTTTTTATATTAACTAATAAAAGCATGGAGCAATTTTCAGTGTCTCCTTCATCTTTTCACATCATCCTTCCCTCCCTTCTCTCGTCCCTCTACCTCACTCCTTCTCTGATTTTATCCCTCTTTTCTCTCTCTCTCTAGCATCCCTTCCTCTCCTCGTCCTCCTCATGTCTTTCACTCCTCTCGTCCACATGATTCCGTCTTTATGGGCACAATAAAACCAGCACAAATCTAAAAATATACTGTAAGAACAAACTCAACCTTGTCTCTGAAAAATGAAGCTCCCGCCAAACTAAAGTGCAGCCACAGTTATTCTGCTTCCGTCAGAGGAAATGTTGTATTTAAGTATCAACAGACGTGCATGTCAATGAATGAATGAATGAATGAATGAATGAATGAATGAATGTGAAAAGGTTTGGGCACAAAAAAAGCATGTGTTTCTGTAAAGATCGTGGTTTCAACATTCTTTCCATGAAAAATGTCTCAATAAAGTAAAAAAAAAAACAACACACTATTGTTTCAAAGAAAGGAACAGTTATCGTAAGACAAGTGTCAGTTATACTTTCTGGAGCCTAGAGGGCGCAGCAGAGCACTAAACTGAGGACAAAAACATACCCTATGAAGCATCATTTAGGAAAAATATTGCATTGGAACGAGCGCTAAACAATTTCAGTAAAAATCTTTTTTCACAAAAAAGTGATTTGTGATATAACCTTTGAAGTTAAGCCTGACTTCAATATTGAGCCACTGAATTGGCACAGAAGCAAAGATGATCACGCACGATCAAACTGCGGACCTTCTCTAATTGCGTCGTTTTTAAATTGCGATTTTTTCTTTTGTTTCAAACTGATGAATTGTCGAGGTCTAATTAGAAGCCGTCGTCCTGTGCGGGTAGTTTTCAAAAACAAAATGAAAACGACTCCATACTTGTCGCTAAATGAGAAAGATATTACATTTATTTTGCAATTACTCATGAGAAAGTCATTTGCGACTGTTTTAATTTCTTGGACGACACCCAGAAAACACACACACACACACACACGCGTGACGACAGAAACGCAGACACGAGGCGAATCCTCCGGTCACATGTTTCAGGCGGACATTTTGGTTCATATACCCGTATCTCCACATAATCAATGTTCTCAGATTTTGCTGTGAAGCAGTTGCTGGACCCTTCCACCTCCCTCTCACAGCTCTTTACTCCCCCCCACTCCCTCCCTCCTTCCTCCTCTCATGTTGCCACCAGTAGTGTTTTGCTGCTGCTGGTAATGGGATTCAAAGGCCTGGATCACCCATCAGACCAAATCAATAGGCCTTTCATTGGCCGCCATCTCTCAGTGCCTTACAAAGAGCAGCCTGTGTGTGTGTGTGTGTGTGTGTGTGTGTGTGTCTCTCCACAATAAACACTGACCTTGTTGGGACCAAACTCTGATCCTAATGTGGTAAAATGGAATGTTTTAAAGGTCCTGGTTGAGGTTAGAGGTCAAGGCTTGAACGTGAGGTTAGGATTAGGTTTGGTTATGGTTAAGGCCGTAACTTGCCCCCCCCACACCCCCTACACCCCACACACAATGAATGGAAGTCTATGCAAAGTCCTGACAAGGATAGATGAACCAATTTGTGTGTGTTTGTGTGTGAGAGTGTAAGCGTCCTCTTGCCTCACTGATCTCCCCGGGGTTCCGGAAAGACCTGTGCTTATTTGCTCCACGCGTCCTAAAACACACACACACACACACACACACACACCAGCTGGACCAAATATTCAGCTGGGAAAGCACATCCACTCCGCCCACTGCTGCCCTGGAGCTGTGTGTTTTTGCGTGTGTGTTTACGTGTTTGTGTGTGTGTGACAAAAAGCAATATATATATATATATATATATATGTAGAGAGAGAGAGAGAGAGAGTAGGAAAGGGAATGAGTTTGTGTGAGTGTGTGTGAGACAAAGAAATAGAAAATCACAAACAAGAGAGTGAGTGAGGTAGAGGGAGAAAATTAAACATAGACAAAGTGTGTTCCCTGAACACGACATTCATATAAATCACTGTGCATGACTGCAGCGAGACTAAAGGACGTTATATTTGTGTGGTTCCTGTTGTCAAGAGAGAGAGGAAAAACATCAACGTATCGATCCAAATAACGAGAATCATATGTGTTTGTGTCTCACACACACAAAGGTGGATTAATCCCCGGCAGAAAATAGTCCCCTGCAAATTCACCAGTTCCTCCTCATTGATAAAAATGCCACTGAGCAGCAGCTTTGGCAAAAAAACAACTCAAATATATTTGTGACATTTTAAAAGTTCCACATCTTTGGGGGGGGGGGCATAAAGAAGAAGATTAAGACGAGGAAGTGAAGACACTACCGAGGCTACATCCACACTGACGAGGCTTCTGGAGCATTGTCCTTTTCTTTTAAATTGTGGTCAATTCTGCACCTGCATCAAGGCTGCCGTGCACATTAAGACAAAAGTCAAAAAACTCGTCAGAACTAGCGTTCAGGAGAATTCGCACAAGTTTGGTATCGTTTCAGTTCTCAGTTCCCAGAGTGAAAAATATCTCAAAACTTTCTCCTTGTGTTTTCAGGTATAAAACCAATATGTTACTTTGGGAAAACGATGATTTTGTTGTTTGTACAGTGTTCAAGCTTCATGTCCTCTACTCCATTTTTTGGGTGTATTTCTTTTGGCAGTGTCACAGTGCCACATACAGGGCTGGTATGTGTACTACAGTGTCAAGAGTCTGTCGTGTTTACAGAAAACTTCGTACAAGGAGAGTTGAGTTTTTTTGTGGGCAGGAAAGCTGGAGTCGCGAAATGGGGGTGGGGGGGGGTGGATACAACTAAGCGGATATTTCACCGACTGACCGGAGAACAAGAAGAGAACACTGGATTTGCAAGAGTAAAGACACCGGGCGCTGTAACGTTGTATCAGTGTTGGACGTTTGGTTCCGCTCGTGCCAAATTCTGCTGAATTGAAGTGCCGTGGTGTGTCGTCTGGATAAAATAGAACTATTATCTCTATTCTCTGCGTAAGTGACGTAGTCAGTGGAAGTCGACACATTAACTAAAGTGGATGCAAATCACTTCTTGTGCCGCAACAGAGAAGGAACACGCGGGGTTACTCTGGGTTTCACCTCGTCTCACGTCTCATAACAGAAGCCTCAGCTCTGATGTTTTCTTCAGACAAACAAACAGCGACAGAGAAAAGAATCCGTCAGTGCGGCTGCACGTTATCTCTGATACGCAGATTAAATGCTCGTCTCCACACGGTTGTATGGATGTAGTCGTACTTTGAAAACTCAGACAGACATAAAAGGTCAGGTTAAGTCCCTTCCTGTTTCTTATCTGCACTGACTCTGAGTCAGGACGCGACAGAAAGTCAAAGTCAAGCGTCCCGACCTCAACCCCAGCCTCGACATGAGACGCAGGACATGTACACCCCCGTCTGTCCCTGTGTCCTGTCCTCTCTCTGTGTTGACTGCAGTGAAGAGACACATTACTGTCTGATTCACAGAAACCTGGCTCTGCTGCAGTCATCAAACAAATATCCACACAAATACTCACTAATAACTACAAAGTGCAAGTGTGACTATCGACGCAGCCACACACACACACACACACACACAGTCAGTTAGCGAGCGCGCTATCAACAGTGCAGCAGTTCAAAGTCCTATTAGCGATGCTTTTTCATCCTCTCCCTGCTTTATTTAACGAGACGCGCCAATTAAGAGCCGGCAATTCTAATTGAAGCTAACCGCCGCTAACGTTAGCGCTGCTGGCACCCACAACAAAGTCGACGCACGACACGTGTAAACAAACCCCAAAAACAAACACACACACACACACATATACACACACAGCTGAAATAAATAACGAGATAAGACAAGTTAGCGTGTGTGTGTGTGTGTGAGAGGGAGATGCTGTTCTGCAGGGACAGATATGTTGATTTAGAAATCTGTCTAGGAACATGCAAATGTATGCAAATGGAACCTGTGTGTGTGTGTGTGTGTGTGCGTGCAGCTAGGAGACATGTCTACTGTTGTGTGTATGCATTTACATTGCACGCTTATATGCTAATACTTCGGTTTGTTTCTCCCTCTCTCCCCGTGTGTGTGTGTGTGTGTGTGTGTGTGTGTGCGTGTGTGTAAATTAGAAAAACACATTGCCTTTTTTTTTTTAATCTGTTTGGTAAAAACAACAAAACGAACACAGTGAGATTGAAGGAGACATAAAAAGAGACAAAGAGGCAGGAAAAGGGAGAAAGGAAAGGGCAGATGGTGCGTGTGTGTGTGTGTGTGTGTGTGTGTGTAAGAAAACAAAGAGCTGCAGGTGAAAACAAATTGGAACAAAAAGAGAGGAACGTGGATAAAGGCGGTGAGGATGAAATGAGAGTCTGTTCCGTGTTGTTTATTTTCCCGTCGCTCACATCGTCCCTCTGCACTTTACAGGCGACGCCAAACTCCTGATCTTATGACCTCCAGCAGATCCCTCCCTCGTGTCAAACGGTGGAAATAGAGATGCACTGATCCTTTTTTTGATTTAGAGATTATTTTTTTATTATTATTATTTTAAAAGAAAGCAGCCTTTTAAAGCAGACAAGGCGACGTGTATCATGCGACCTGAACTTGTGTTTTTAAAATGGCTTGTTGTGGCTCGCTGGTAAATACATTTTCACCGTGTCAAATCTGACACTGAGTCATCTCGACATATAATACAATATAATACTTGACAGTGTCTGAGTTAAAAGCTGCGTACGCTGCTCTCCAAAGGTCATTGATGAAGTTGTTGACGTGTAAACACAGTGATGTACAACTACAAACACAGTGTACAGTGTTTCGGCTGAAAGAAGCTGAAGTCAGGGAGACTTTAGAGTCGTTTAATGTCGCCTGAAAAGAACACTTTCAGGAAGAAGCTAAAGTTTGGACAGAAAGTCAGTTTTCATATTCTACATTCTCTGCTCTGCTGCCTGTAGTGGTGCGGTTTTATTATTGTGTGTGTTCTTGTATTCTCCACCTCCTTAGGTCCTTTTGTCATAAACACTGACCTTGTCAGGACCAGTTGTCCTCATGGAGACCAAAACCTGGTCCTAATGAGGCAGAACCTCATTTCTGAGAAACGGGTTATAGGTTTAGGACTAAGATTTGAAAGGTTTCAAACCTGTGTGTGTGCGCGTGTACCTGTTATTCCTTATGTTGTAGGGACCTTAATCTGTTTACACTGTCACATGATGGGGACAAAAATCAAGTAATTGACTTAAGTTTAAGGCGATGACCTGTTTTAAAATTAGGCTGAGGTCAGGATTAGGATTAGGTCAATAGTAATGATGGTTAAGGTGAATGAATGTAAGTCAATGTAATGTCCTCTGAAGTCATAGAAACCAGCGCGTGTGTGTGTGGGTGTGTGTGTCACATTTATATGCATGTATGTAAATGAAAACATGCAAATTTGGGATCATAAACCCATGTGTGAATTGTGTGTGTGTGTGTGTGTGTGGTTAGGTTACTGAAGTTGTGCATTTTATGTGTTACTTTTTTGAACATTAAAGAGTTTTCTTTCATCAGATTGAGGTAAAAAGAAAAGACAAATCAGCATCAGTCCCAGAAAAACCTGTGATCCACAGTGGAAACACAAACCACATCAAACCGTAACCATGGCAAAGTAAAAAAGCACCAGTGCCCGTTTGTGTGACCGTGATGATGAGCTGTTGATCAGCTGATCATCAGCTGTTGATCAGCTGTTTCACGTCAGGTGAGTGTGAAGAGAGAACGAGCAGCAGGTTGTGTTTTCAGCTCGTCTCAAAGCACCGGCTCCTTTTCTGACACTTCATTCACACAGAGTGGCACCATGCTGAGTCTCTGCTGCTGGAGCCACTGTGTGTGTGTGTGTGTGTGTGTGTGTGTGTGTGCGTGTGTGTGTGTGCGTGCAGCAGCAGAGCGTGTCCTCGCAGATGCAGGGATAAAAACACAGCGTGTGAGTGTGCGTGTTTGTGCTCTGACCAGGTGTGTGTCCAGGTAAACCCTCAGGCTGTCCAGCTCCTGTCTGGGCTGCGTCCAGTTCTCCGTGCTGTCCAGCGCCTCCTGCAGCCACGAGATGAAGCCGTCCAACTGCTGCACGAAACACTGGGGACAAACACAGAGAGAGGGAGAGAGAGATTTAAAACAGTCATAACATGAAAAAAAAACTGTGAGGTTCTGTCCAGAATCTGCTGGACCCACATCAACACAACACTCAACAAAAACACTGCAGCAGAGAGGGACGGAGGGATGAGAGGATGAGGACCAGAAGAGAAGATACTCTGGAAAAAAGAAGAGAGAGATAAAGAGAAGACAGGCAGGTGAGGGGAGGAAACAAGAGGAGAGGAGAGGAGAGGAGAGAAATTCAAGGACAGAAAGAGAAGAAAGAGCTGCCGGATGTAACAGGTAAACACAGATTAGGATTAAAAACACAGACAGAGGGAGGAGTGAGGAGTGAAAATGGTGAAATGAAGAAAAGAGCGAGAACAGAGTGAGAGTGTGGAGGGCGAGAATGAAACGAGAAGAGACTGAGAAGTGGATGAAATGAAAATGAGAGGTAGTTACGGCACGAAAATGATGCGGCGAGGACGCTTGAAACAAACAATTTAGAGAGAAGAAAGAAAAACACAGTGCTGGAAAAAAGAAAAGTGGAGGAAAACAAGAAAAATCAACAGGGGTGGAAAAAGAAGAACAGGAAAAAGAAGTGAAAATGAAAGAGATAACACACACACACACACAGGTGGACTGATGAAGAGAGGGGAAAACAACATAGGGAGGAGAAGAAGAAGAAGAGAAGCAGCGTTCGTTGCCTGGTGGAGAGTTACTGCCATCTACTGGCCAACATGAGGATTCATGAAGAGACTGAAGAATTAAAACATGAAACTGAATTAAGAATAAATGAAATAAATAGAATTATTTAAAAATATTTTCCCTGAATTTATTTCTTCTCTTTATTTTTTCGCGGAGTAAAATGTAAAGAAAGAACGGGAGGAGAACGAGTCGAAGTCGTATCTGATCCAGTACAGATCTGTGCCGTTTGAATCCACTTCACTGCTGAAGAGGATTCACAAGCAGTCACAACAGACGTGAAGAGTTTAAACCTCCGCTCTGAAGAGAGGAGCACGAGACGAGGAGACGCACAGTTCACGTTTCAATGCATTTTCACGCACACCAAACGAGACGAGGGAGCTTCAGTCAGAGACGTCAGGATCACTAACTTTCTCACTGTGTCAAAATAAAAGCACAGGAACGTGTGCTTTTATTTTGTGTGAGTCACGACACAAAGAGGAAAAACGTGAAAAAACTGAAACTGTCGGTTGTTTTCTCCATTTGTCAAGTTTTAATGATTTCTTCGTTATGTGGAGCAAAGAAACCAGAAAATATTCACATTTAAGAAGCTGAAAAATCACAGATGAATAAAAAAAAACACTTAAACAAACTCATCGATTACATGTGGATTTATTTAATTAAACCCTGTGAGGGCACAGTGTGTGTATCTGTAGTGTTTGATCATGAATGAATTCATTTCTACAAATGTTGTTGTTTTCTTTACTGTGAACGTGTGATGAAGAAAAGTGAAGATCTTTTGTTTGTGGACAGCGTTTTGACTCAGACGTGTGTAATTTTTCTGTTTAAAATGTTTTTTCTGTCCATAAAGATGTTATTAATGGATTATTTAATTAACAAACAACTATTTTGAATACGTTTGAGTGTTTCTGGGATTCTCTTCAGCCTCTTAAATATGAGTACGTTCTGGTCTCTTTGCTCGTGTTAGATCCTTGGTTTGTTGGAGAACATTTTCGTCATTTTACGGACACCACATGACGCAGTTTAACATAATCAAATAATCCACAGATTGATGGATTATGAAACAATTTTCACTATATATAATAAAATGTCACAAATGCGATACTTAAAATATTGTAACATTACAAAAACATGTTACTCTTCATTAATATTTTAGAGCGAACAACAAGAATGGTGAGTAAAAATCGTGACATCCTGGAATGACTGAAAAGATGCAGCTCCCCCTTGTGGCACTTTTAAATAAATCACGAAATGTTGCATTTTTTAACGTAGCGTAGAAACCGTGACCACGATAATTTCACGTGACTATGGGCTGTCAGCTAAATGTCCGATAGTCATCGTAGGATGAATAGTTTGCATTTAAACAACATTTATTCAAGCAAATGAATATTTTTAATGACGCACCAGGTTAGAGATTCATAAGTTCTGCGAAAATCTCTTTCATAACCAGGCAAAAAATTAATTATCTTGATTTATTGAAACAAAAATTGAGTCGAATCATTTCAGGTAATCGGCCGTAATTGTCTCACGTTTCAGAGGACGGTTAACTGCGTCTTCAGGTGGACGGCTGCAGGCAGAGACGAGCGCCCACAACACACAAACACACACAGAGGTCGACGTGAGGCTGCAGACTGAATCTTATATGGAAACAAACCAGCGAGATAAACACACACACACACACACACTGAGGAAATGGAGAAGTCATTTACATAAAACTGAGGATGTTCACTAACGTGACGCCTGAAATTCATTGTTTCCAGTCCGACCTCAAACATCCGCCGCTGAATAACAAGTGTAACACAGACAATTCTCATATTCTCAGCATCCAGTTTGGTTTCCATATCTGTATCTGAGAGGGATTCAGAAAAACTAATGACAGAGCAGAGGAGGAGGAGGAGGAGGAGGAGGAGGAGGAGGAAGAGGACGGTGTGAAGGTAAATGTGATGGAAATGACTGGAGTCTGTGTTTTCACCTCGTCTACAAATCACTGCATCGAATCTGTGCGAGTCTGTCCTCGTGTGTGAAGACGAGTTTCTGTGATGATACCAGTGTGTGTGTGTGTGTGTGAGACACAAACCTTGACCGATTGAGCGTCAGTATGTTAATTACAACCATGACCCTAAACAAATATATACATATATAAATATATATATTGATATGATTCTGTCAATCTCTGCTGCTGCTGCTGCTGCTCGTTACGAAGGAGAGATGGAAATCAAAAGTATTGATGGGATCACAGGAGAGGAAGGAAGGATAAGAGGAAGCGAGTAAGGGAGAGGAAGGAGGAGAGGAAAGAGGAAATGAAGAAAGAAAGGAAGGAAAAGGAAAGAGGGGATCAGGCAGAGTGAAAGTAAAGGAAACAGAGAGAAGATAAGACCAGAAGTTCATAGATTTGATGGACCAGCATGCACTGGGGCTGCTTACAGCTGCTTTCATGACTGTAATCCACTGAGGCTCCTGGGAAACATGGCGGCGGCCTGCTGGGAGCTGAGAACTCCGCCCAAATCGCCGTTTGCTGAAATAATCACTGTTCAGACAACGCTGAGCGACGTGGACTCAAACTCCCAGCATGCCGAGCTCGTCCTCCGCCATTACATTTCTGTGCGTCCGCGGCACGAGACGAGGATGGAACACGAGGACAACAGGAGCGAGAGAGAGACACTATGCTCACCCTCATGTTCATAATCCCACCATTTCATTGAAACTCAAGCCCAGATTACATTAGATTACTAAACTCAACATTAATATTTATTGCTAATAAATGTGGATTAGAAAACTGCGAAGAGGTTTTTTTTTAAATTATTTTACAGCTCACAGGATAAAATGTTGTGATGTCATCATTAACAGTTCTCAAGTTTTTCAAATTAAAAGCACAGCAGTAACACTCACTGATAAACTTTTAATGTGAGGCTCAGCTGCAAAGGAAGCAGGGGAAGCTCGCACGCACCACAGTTTGAGAACCCGGGATTTATGTGATATTTAAGGTTTAGAGGAATTGTACCAAATGTGGAAATGCATGTTTATTATTAATAATGATCTTGATTTACATTTTACAATATAAATGACTAATAAAGGACTCTCTTATCTTATCTTATGTTGAATTTCCTCAGATGAAAACCGGTGACTCACAGTTTAGATTAACTTCACAAACTCTCTCCTCCTCTCCTCACTCACTCACTCACTCAGTGTTTGCTTTACCTTTACCTCCTCTTCAACCTGTTTATCTATAGAAACAACAAAAGAAAATAAATAAATAAACACACACCCTCCTCCGTCTCTCTCTCTCTTATTTTCCTCTCGTCTCTCGTGTCGGTTGGTGGCCCCGCCCTCCCGCCGGGCCAATCAGACGAGTGTTGATGTGAGTCTGTTGTCTGTCTGTCCCCCACTGCTCGCAGATAGGCCGACGCGCCGCAGCGCCGGCAAACACAGACACCTCACACTGAGGACGCTGATGCCATACACACACACAATCATGTGATCACATGACCTGCAGGACACTTATCTAACTGTTGGACCCTCTCTCTCTCTCTCTCTCTCTCTCCGTCTTCTCTTTTCTTTTCTGTGGTGCAGCAGCATCATTACAGGAGCGTGTATGTGCGTGTGCGTGTGTGTATATATGTATATTTCCTCATAAGCTTTCACGGAACGAGCCGCACATTTACGTGACGTGGACGCAAACGACGGCCGCTGCGTTACAAAATGAATGAAGAGGCGGTCAAGGTCGAGACAGCAGCGTCTGCGGGGGTCAAAGGGCGAGGATGAAAAAATAAAAAAAACAACAAAGTCTGGAGTAAAATATTCATGTCCAACAGCAGAGACAGCAGGAGGACGGCAACAGAAAGACAAACCATTTCTGTATAATATCTATAGTATATATATATATATATATATATATATATTTATATGAAAGAAACAAGGAATATTTCAGTAAATGTAAGCTTTGTATAAAGAAGTCAGCGGTTTATAACGATGAAACTATGAAGAAAATGTAGGAAAATGTGTTTTATTCACATTTATATGAAAGAAATGTATTGTTATGGGTCAAAAGTCATATAAAATATTATTCCGGCATATATTCATGCTGAAAACCTTTCATCTTGTTGCTTTAGTAAGTAGTAAATGGGTTTTAAAGGGAATTTTGGATCAATAAAATTCAGGGAAACAATCTATCTGATTACACAGATGTAGTTGTTAAAACCATTATGACAAAGAGGTAAATATAGGGGTTTAATATTTTATCCTTTTTTAAAAATTCTGCACCTTATGCATGGAACATGCACTTGTTTTACATAATCTGCTTTTAAATTGAATCCGTTTTCTTTTTATTTGTCTTTTGCTGCTGCCTATTTTACCCAGAACTCCCTTGAAAACGAGGTTTCTTAATCTTAATGGGATTTTCCTGGTTAAATAAAGGTTAAATTAAAATAAACATGACTAATAACTATAAATGAAATGTACGAATCATAATCGCAACCATAAAAAAATCACAAATAATGTCAATATAAATGTTTTTCTTCAGAGAAATAAAGGATTTGATTTGTTTTTATAATATAAATAGTGCCGATATGTTTATGAGAAGCTCATATGGCACGATTTTACGGCCGATTTTTTCTCACCTCAGACTCAAACTCAAGTGAAGTTCAGCAAGTGTTGACACACTTTTACAACTCTGAACTTTTACATTAGCAAATCAAATTGAACAGATACATGGAAATTAATTTGAAAGAGAAAAGAATTTACACTTTAAGATGGAACGGCTCCATCACGAGCAGACAGCGATTGAGTGGAGCAGCCGAATCTACTTTGGCTTCTTCTTCATTTTGTTTCCCCAGCAGAAAAAAATGAACCTGGGAGGAAAATGAAATATCCCACTGACGGCGAACGCAACTGATTTCATCTGCCATAAAAGGGACGAGTTCAGACATGAGATTCTGTTTCTTTCTACTCTGTTCATCTCAACTCTAATCAAATCTACTCAACTCCGACAACAAACACAGCCCTGCACCTCCACCACCCTCTCCTTCCCTCTCCCTCGCTCTCTCAGAGGAGACGAGACTTGGTCGACGGATTATTTTTCTGTTCTGCTCCTGGATTTGATTCATTTCTGCTCCAGCAGTGATCGCTCGTCCCTGGACGGATGATTTCTCTCTCTCTCTCTCTCTCTCTCTCTCTGTCTGTCTGTCTTTCTGTGTGTATTCAGCGGAGACTCTCAGAATGTCATCCTCCACACCGAGACAACTCTTCCACTCCTCTCTTCACTTCCTCAATTAGGCAGCTCATCCATCGCCATGATTACATGCTGCTAATTAAGCAGCTAATCAGCTAATTACCCAGGAGCAGAGAGGAGAGGAGAGAGCGAGTGTGTGTCTGAGTGTGTATAAGAAAGCAGAGCATGACTCCTAATGTGTGTTTTTTTGGACTCAAGTTTTTTCTAAAGTGCATCACTTTTCCTAGATTTACGAACGGTCGCTCACGGTGACTGAAAACCAGCCGGAGCTCTCACTTAAAAACAAAAACATCAAGTTAAAATTAAGTCTGCGATATATTAAGAACATGATCACGTCTTTATCTTAGACATACTTTTCAGACTGGAAAGTGAAGTTTATAAACATCACAATCTCCCATACCAAAGTCCATAGAGAAAATCCGTGATTTTAGCTTGTGGGGACACAGGAGCTGCTGGTCTACTGCTGCCTCATGTGGTCACTTTGTGTCACTGAAGTAAATCTGAAAGTACGATTTTAAATCCTAATCCTAAAATAACACATATGAACTTAGTGATGAAGGCAGCAGTGGATTTTAAAATCACTGATTTTCTCTATGGAATGTGGTGTGGGAGAGTGAGTGGTTTACAAACTAGTCTTCTCGTCCTCCTTTTAAGACTTTGGCCAGTCACGCTGCAGTTTAGGAGAACAACCTCCTAAGTCTAAGACATCTTTAAGAACTTGTTTACGTCTTCTTCTCACTGTGAGACAGACTTTTCCAACAGGAAACTGAAGTTTGTAAACCACTCACTCTCCCACACCAAACCCCATAGAGAAAATCAGTGATTTTAACATCACAGCACACAGGAGTTGTTGATCCACTGCTGCCTCCATCACTAAGTTCAAATGTCTTATTTTGTCAATTTGTTCAGATTTACCTCAGTGACTCAAAGAGACTTTTTAAAGAAACTATTTTTTGTTTGCATTTCTTTGTCCTCTCCTCTGCCGCTGTGGGCAACTGTATTTAATAATGAAGTAGTGGTGGAGGGTTTGACATCAGTATTGGCCTCGACATTCATTATCTATGCATCATTAAAGAAATATCTTTTAAATGATCTCATGATTTGATCAACTTGAGTAAATTAACCTCGGGAAGGGAAAATAAATTTCTCCTCGCTCAGAAAAGACGGAGCTCCGATTCCAGACACGGACTGCTGCTTGTCAAACTGTTCCCAAAATCAACCGCACGACAGCGACGGAGACCGGAGCAGAGCGGGGGACAGCTTCGACATTTCATCCGTCAAATCATCATCATTCTGAATATTAATGCGGGGGAATCTCATTTGACTTCAGGAATATGAAGGACGCGGTTCGATGAGGCGGGACTGACGTCACCCCGCAACATGTCTGGGGTCACTGACCCAGAGTTCCCTCTCACACAGACACGGCCTTTAAATACTCGTAATTATCCTAAAATATTCTGACCATACTGGCTGATAATCTTATTACCGTCCTCGGGCTCTGGACGGATCCGGCCGACACCAGATAAGATGCAAACTTGACCGAACCCAGAGGGAAGCGTGCGACGTCGCAGCATTAAAGTAAAATGTAATGACACCGTAAAGAGATGGAATGAAATAATCTGAAAAGAGTGAAACTATAAAAAAAAATATATTAGAAGCAGCGGAGGTTCTTTACTGCGATAATTAAACGAGCAGCGGGGTGAGGAGAATAAATCCCCAGAGCTATTGACATTTCACCATATTCAATACGACAGATATGACTGATTAGTTCAACGGGGCGGCCTCATCAATAATCCGCCTGCCAATCAAACGTGACCTTTAGAAGTGGGATGATGAATTAACGGAGGCCACGGGACGATCCGATACCAGACCTCCAATCCATCACAGCGGCTGGAGACACGGAGACGAGGGCAAAAGTAAGAAAATAAAGAGTTTAAGTCATTTTGGCTTTCACTTTGTTGTTGGAACTCAAGTTTGCTCTGGTTCGACGCAGAGACATGCTAATACTAATGCTAATGCTAGCTACAGATAAACAAAGAAGTCAGAGAAGCTAGTACGAGGTTCTGACCCTGACGGAACATTTTTAAAAAAAAATGACACTCAGCACCTTAGGTACAAAAAATGTACCGTCCCTATATTGCTATTACACACCATATACATTATTATTATTTTCTTTAAATCACTTTAAGAGGTGAGATCATGATTTAACAAAGGCCATGGGACAATCTGATACTAGACCTCCAGCCCATCACAGCAACTACAGTGACAACGACAAGAAAAACTAGTAAAAGTTGATTGATTTTGATTCAGATTGTTGTCAGAATAGAAATAAAAAATGTTCACATTCAATTTGTTTGGTTTTTTCTCTTTTAAATGACATGAAACCTGATTATTTAAAATAAATTGGTCATATTTAGTGTTCTAACCCTTTATATTCCATTTTTTAAGCAACAAGTAGATGACGATGTCATCGCATATTTTTCTGTCAACAAACTGAACACATTTTCTGCTGATGATGACGACGCTGTTTGTGCGCACATTTTTATCAAATAACTGCTCTTTCTTGTCATATTGCAATTTAACACATCGAAGCAGCTGTACAATCATACGTATTGGGTAGTATATTCGATTTCAGCCAATAAACCTTAGTAAACGTTGGACCTTTAAATAAGAGAAAATGTGGAGTAAACACCAGAGAATATTAAAGAAAACAGATTTTTCTTTTTTGTTTTAAAGTCTTCAGGAGCTCAGAAATAAATGTGTGTTAAAAACCTTCGCACAGTCCTTACCTCAATCTTCCTCCAGATGTCAGGGTCTTTGTCCTGACTCTGAATGTCCTGCAGCAGCTCCTGCACCAGTGACACACGTCCACGTCTATTCACCTGCAGGTGGCGCTCCGCAGACTCCCGGCCCTCATCCTCTTCAGACTGCAGATCACTTAGCGGGCCGGACTCGATGCTTTCCCCGACCGAGGGCGCGATGTCACTGGAGGAGGTGGGGCTAAACCGGCTGACCAGGTGTCTTCTGTAAGGAAGCTGCGGGGAGAACGGAGAGAGGACGTGATGGGAGGAAGGTTCTGGATCAACATGTGTGTGTGTGTGTGTGTGAGAGTATAAGACGTACCAGTGGAGGCAGAGGAGAAGAATTATCGTCCCCACTCTCTGCGACGCAGCTCACGCTGTCCCCGACGTCCCAGTCCGGGTTGAGCTCCGTCAAATCCCAGTCGTCCACGTCCTGCAGAGCTTCCGGGTCTGAGTCTCCGGGTCTCTGCAGGAGAACATTTAACCCAGCAACATCTTCACAAACACACGTTAAAAAAAACCTTAAATCTTTCATTAGGATGTTGATTAAACGTGTGCACAAACCAGCGGGAGGGACTGAGCCAGACTCTCCAGCTTCATGGCGAGCATCTCCGTCTTACGCAGCTGAGCGGGAAGAGCCAGGAACTCCTCCGACCCGTACCAGTGTTCCCGGTCTGGACTGGCTCTTTGTGAAACCGGGGCCCCCTGCTGGAGGATAACACACAACACACACAATTCACAGACGATTAACAGATAAAATAAAACTTAACTCATTGGTTAGATTTGTATAATTCAAAGCCAAATTTGAATAATTTCACACTTTATTTTCATCTATTACTGATTAAAATGAAGACAAAAGGTTATTTGGTTTTAGTTTGTAGAATAATGAACTATAATTCCAAAAGTTATGTATTTGCACTATATTGAATAAAAACACACTTTGAAACGGTTGATATCACATTCACACTTCCCACGAAAATGCACCAAATGTTTCTTTCTGCTTCTTTTGCCGTGTTTCAAATGTGTCTGAAATAAAGTAAATTGGTTTTAATGAACATTAATTTATTTTATTTTGAAAAAATTGTAAACTTAAATATTGTATGGTCTGTCAAATATTCTGGATATCAAAGACACTTACTTTATAAAAGCTAAGCACTGAATTCCTTCAAGAGAGACTTGAACAAACCAAAACTTCAGATTAAAAATAGAAGAATTACTGGAGTTCAAATTAGAAAAGAAAATGAAAAATTCTCTTCTGTCATTTTATATCATATCATCACAATCAATCTGTCTCCATTTGATATAACAGCATGTTCAAAAACAACCCCAGCTCTTGTTACGTGTTAACCTTCACCTTCTGCTCCTGACGCTTCACGATCCAAACCGCCGCCTTGCCGGGCGGTGGTCGGGGGTCCGACTCCTCTCCGGACGCCTCCAGATCTGAGGAGAAGAGCTGCTCCCTCATGGGGGAGGGCAACGAGGAGTCGGACTCCCCCTCGCTGTGAGCGTGTGTCTCCTCCTGCGTCCTCTCCATTTGTTGTGATGTTCCATCCTGAGACGCCGCAGCGACGGCAGCCGTGGTGGTTGGCGTGGCCGCAGACGAGCCCCTCTGGTCGTCCGGCGCTCGCTGCACACGCCCCTCTGAGTGTATGCCGGGTCTGGAGGTCACATGGTTTCTCTGCAGGTTTCGCCCGTTCATGACCTGACGAGTTAAAGTGAACACAGCTTAGAAACAAACGATAAAAATCCCAACTCCACGTATTTTTACAGGATACGCTGCAGTGGAGAGGAAAACACGACAAAACAAACTCACACAGCAACTCCATCATCGCACTGAACAGGAAACCAGCTTTCATTGACAGTTTACTCACTCACATCAAACACAACAAGAGTTTATATTCATCCTCAACAAAGAGAAGTGAAATATGAACTCCTGTTTGCTGACTTTGTCACTTTAGTTTAATATAGTTTAAAAGACAGTTCATGATGTTTTTGATCCTGTTGTTATATGAAGTGGCTGAGGACGGGAATGAATTGTAAATATTCACTTGAAAATTTAATTTAATTTGTATTTTATGAGGGAAGATTAGCAGCCATGGTTGTGGACACTATTGGAAAACCGAGAAAACAATAAACAAGTTATTAAAAGAGAGGTTCAAACTAGTTTTTACCAATACATTTCCACAACTTTGAGACACATTTTCACGACCATATACTCTCTGTAATGTCTATTACTTTTGAAAACAAGCAAAAATCCATGTAAGACACTACATTTTGATTAAAATAGTATTAAAACATGACTAATTATGCAGCTTAAATGCACCAAATAGGAAATTATTTAAAATCTAGAAGAATCAGTGACTTTCTACTGTCAGTGTCAGCTCATGAAAAGATGGTCAGTCATCTTGAATTGTGTTCTTAATTGTTATTGGATGATGGTGGGTAAAAAATGGGATATAATACAGCTGCTAAATCAGAATTGACCATGACTTTTCCACAGTGTTCTATGTTTTTGGAAATGTCATTTTTCAAATGACATAACATTTCTAGGTTTTAATGACTGTAGAAAACCTGAAGGGACATTTGTGATTTAGCCAGTAAAGACGCGTCTTAATAAAAGAAGGATACAAACCTGCAGACTTTCGTAGGATTGCGACACATTCTCTGGATAAACTGATTCCAGCTCCAACCAAAACTTGGAGCGATCCGGAGGATCCACGAGAGAGGGGGAGCTCCGGCTGAGCTCAGCCTGGACCTGGAGTCCACAGAGCGGGTTGACTCTCCTCAAACCTCCCTGCGACTCCTCCCTCCTGGTTCTTCCGTCGGCGGAGTACGGCGCGGCTCTTTTGGGGAGCGACGGCTGCGTGGGCGACACCTCGGTGCTGTGGCTCACGCCGTACAGCGGCCGCTTTGCGCCTTCACTGTGGCCGGGCGCACCGCACTGCATTGTGGGCAACAGCGGCGGAGAATGGTTGTGGTTTGTGAGATCGTCACTGGGTGTGGGGAGTTCAGGTAAACTGCTATGAAGGTCCTGGTTGGAGGGGGAGTGGTCTTCGGGTTCAGGGTGGGAATCTTCGGTATGATCGGGCTCCTCCTCCTGGGAAGCGTCGCAGTCGCCGGGCTCTACTCCCCGCGCCTCTGGTTCGTCGCCTGGACTGTAGTCGCTCAGCTCAAAGGCAGTGATGCCGCAGTCTAAAGAGAAGTAGTCCTGACTGCAGCGGATGGTCAGCTGACCACAGTCGTCCACCTCCGTCAGAGCGTCAAGACGGGTCTGCACGACAAGAACTCACCACGTTAACATGTGCTGGGGATTCACCCGGTAAAAAAGGATGAGGAGGAGGTTTGAGAAGGTACAATAAAACAAATACCTGGTGCTGGTCCTGGCTGAAGGCCTGCAGGATGTCCGTCTGCCTGGTGAAGTTTCCGTTGGAGTCCTGCAGACCCTGCAGCAGACGCTCCTTCAGGACGAGGACGGAGACTCTGAGCTGGTGCCAGAGCAGCTGCACCGTCCTGAACCACAATCACAACAGAGACACAATCATAAAACACCGAAACTGACTGGAGTCAGCAGTGCAGCAACTGCAGGTGAAAGATTTATTTATGTTCAACTCTGCCTCTGGTGTTTCCAGGGAGATGAAACTTCCTTTGTCACTGGTTTTGTGCTTTTTAATGTGTCCATGAATGGATATGTATTATTGTGGCTGTATATATTCCTCCCTCTAACCCATGGCTTTTTCTGGAAAGCAATGTGACACTTGATTATAAATAAAATAATAAAAATAACTGATGTGCATTTTTACTGTTGGAACCACAGGGAGAGAAGAGCGTGAACATTTTTATGAAACTATGAAGAGTCTATAAGAGCATTTTCTATTCTTTCGATTAAAATGTCCTCATTAGAGATCAAAGTGTAACAAGAACAAAAAAAACACATGAAAGACGAGGACTGGACTGACCTGATGTCGACGATAATGTTGACAGAGTAGGACAAGAGTTTCAGGGAGAACTCCGTCTCCAGTAGAGCATGGATCTGCTCCACATGGTCTGAGATGTCCTCACAGATGTCCTACAATAAAACACACACACACACACACACACACACTCATGAGTGGTGTGAGGAATAAAAACCCAGTAGACCAACAGTAAAAGCAGAAGTTCCAGTTTTAAACATGAGTCAGGTTCATGTGGGACCAGTTCCATGTATATATGTAGAAAACAGCTCCTTATAAAATGACAGTAGGACGGACTGATAACATTATACTAAATTCAGATGCTGCACAGACAGACAGACAGACAGACAGACTCCAGCAGAGCAGCTCTGAACAAAATTAACTGCAGCCGCGCCGACTCGTCTTCCCTGAAAACATGGCTGACAGCGGGGAAATAAAATAAAATATAGATTTTAGCCACTTAACAAAAGACGAGTATAATAAAACCTCCATCAGTGTAAGTATATGATAGCTTAAGAATGTGTTCACGTCTTTATCTCACTGCAGTTTGTAAACCACTCACTCTCCCACACCAAAGCCCATAGAGTGATTTTAGCTCACAGGGACACACGAGCTGCTGGTCTGCTGCTGACTGGTGTGGTCACTTTGTGTCACTGAGGTGAATCTGAACAAAGGATTTTAAATGCCGAAAAATACAAAATAACACATAGCGGTGGATCAACAACTCCTGTGTGCTGTGATGTTAAAATCACTGATTTTCTCCATGGGCTTTGGTGTGTGTTTCAGACTGAGTCTCAGGTTGTTTGCGTTGGCAGCGCTTCACACAACCACACATTAAAGAAAACATGAACTATTCCTTTAAATATGTAAGTGAAAAACACGGCTAATGTTAAATGCTGAGAACGCTGAGAATTTTAAATGAAATAAAAATGGATTTTATCTGCAAACGATACTAAGCAGAACTTCAATGAGACTTACATTAACATATTTTATGAATTTGTTATAATAAAACGACACATGTTTTTGCTTTGAAAATAAATTAAACTGATTCAAAGTAAAATGAGACGACCTTTGAAAGAGCGGGTGACCTGGCTTCGACCTGGCTTCGACCTCTAATGAGATACTTTACATCCACCTCCTGCGGCTGAGTCACCATGTTGCTCCATGGTGACCTGCCTGAACAACACAACACCTCCCACTGCTCTGGAGGTAAAAGCTGACCACCCAACCGCCCGCCTCTCCACCAGCCTGCCTGCCTGGCATGTGAGAATGTAGGTCACACACACTGCCAGCTTGGCTCACACTGGCTTGGCCAACAGTGACCTGCTGCGGAACGTTCCAAAATAAATTCATCACTACTGTAAGAGGAGGCTGCAGCCAGAACTGCTGGAACAAGGTGTGCACGTGGTGCAAACATGTGGACATTAGAGAGCGACATGTTACCGTGTCAACAATGCCACCTGCAGACCAGTCAAAACAGGTGTAGAATTTTAGAGATAGTTCAGCTTGGTTGTATGAGGTACTGACACAAAGTCAGAGGTGACTGTGCTGTGTGAGCGCCCCCCGCTGCTGAGAAATGGAAGACATACAGCGGCTACCAAAGGTGAAACAGATTATAGCCTTTTAGCACCGTTAGACAGACTTTTCCAACAGGAAACAGACGTTTGTAAACCACTCACTCTCCCACACCAAAGTCCATAGAGAAAATCAGTGATTTTAGCTGGCGGGGACACAGGAGCTGCTGGTCTACTGCTGCCTCGTGTGGTCACTTTGTCTCACTGAGGTCAATCCGAGCAAAGGATTTTAAATGCAGAATTGACAAAATAACAACATTCGACCTTAGTGATGGAGGCAGCAGAGGATCAACAACTCCTGTGTGCTGTGATGTTAAAATCACTGGTTTTCTCTGTGGGTTTGGTGTGGGAGAGTGAGTGGTTGGACACAAAGTTTCAGTTTCCTGTGGGAAAAGTCTGTCTCATGTTGATATAAAATCTACACAAAGTGAACTTGAACTCATAGTTAACTCTCTCTCTCTCTCTCTCTCACACACACACACACAATCACACAGTTTCATCATCAAAGCAGTGTCATGTGATTCTAAAACAGTGGTGAAAATGTCACTGTGTCTTTCAGGCGCTTCAATAATTCACACCCAGCTTTCAAATGCTAATACACACACACACACGCAGAGTGCACACACTCACACTCACACACACTTTACAGAGACCCCATCAGATTAAATTAACACCAAGTGTGTCGTTTCTATCTGAAGTCATTTGTTAGAAGATCTTCGGTCCAGTCAGAGTGTTGGGAGCTAATGAGACCCCCGCTGTGTGTGTGTGTGTGTGTGTGTGAGATTCTTTTCCTGAATTACCGTTTTTTTGACCAGATTTTGCTGCATGTTAGTAGAGATTTCACTGAATGAATTAAATATTAAATAGTTAATTTACTTGTAAATAATACACACTCTCTCTCCCTCTCTCCCGCACACACACACGTTTTCACAGCCCGCTCACGTACAGTGAAGACATGAGCTGTCAATCACAGAGTCCATACATCCAGCAGGGCTTTCTAATTGCCTTAAGTCCATGTGAAGCACATCGACTCAGGCTTCAGGTCCAATCGCGTCTCACCCTCATCACCGCAAACATCAAGCTCTTCAGCGCGGCCGCGTTCAAACCGCCGGCGACAGCTCGGCCTCGTCCGCACCCATTCCCTCTAATAACCTTCACCTCCTCCACCTCCTCCACCTCAGCCCATCAGCACCACGGCTTTTTACCTTAGAGATCAAATACTCCTGTGTTCCTGCTCCCACTGGACTATTCAAATTTACAGCTTCAAAGAGGACCAGGCCCAGTGCTGCTGCTGCTGCTGTTTGTGCTGCTGCTGACACTGTTACTGCTGCTGTTTGTGCTGCTGCTGACACTGTTACTGCTGCTGCTGTTTGTGCTGCTGCTGCTGTTACTCTTACTGCTGCTGTTTGTGCTGCTGCTGACAAAGTTACTGTTACTCTAACTGCTGCTGTTACTGCTCCTGACACTATTACTGCTGCTGTTACTGCTGCGGTTACTCTTACTGCTGCTGTTTATGCTGCTGCTGCTACCGTTACTGCTGCTGTTTGTGCTGCTGCTGACACTGTTACTGCTGCTGACACTGAGACTGTTGACACTGCTTCTGCTGCTGCTACTGTTACTGCTGCTGTTTGTGCTGCTGCTACTGTTACTGCTGCTGACACTGTTAGTGCTGCTGTTTGTGCTGCTGCTATTTTTACTGCTTCTGCTGCTGTTATTGCTGCTGTGATACAAAGACTTTTCTTTTTTCTCTCCCTCAAAGCAGCAGCGTTTGCCTCCAAACTCACTTATTAATGTCAGGTTGGATTGAAAGTGTGTTTCATAGACACAGAGGACTATGAAACACGTTTGAGTGCATGATTTTTCTAAATTTTTCAGCTTCTAAAATGTGAATATTTTCTAGTTTCTTCATAGAATCACTTTGGTATGTGTACAAAACAATACATTTGAGAATATCATCATCATTTCCAGGTTTGGGGAACATTTCCTGACATTTTCTGAAGCAAACAAACTCATCAACAAAATAACTGACGGATTAACAGATGATGAAAATCGTTAGTTGCATCCCTGTTTGGAACCACAGAGCAAAATGAGAGATAAGTGAAGATGTGAACCCTCAATCCGTTTGGTTTGTTGAACAGGGAAACTTCTATTTTTACAGGTTTACGGAAACGGACGCGTTCAAATCCTGGAAAACTGGAGGGAAACACTCAGCAGGAAGAAGAAGCCGGTGCACGAGTGTCATGACTACAAACCACATGTGTTCCCTCCACATTCTGCGTCAGTCCTCTGTTAAAACTACTAATTATTTGACAGTTTTAATCCTTTTTTGTATGAAATTAAAACAATTTCCTTTGATAAAAACGCAGTGAAAATCATGCACTGATGAAAATGATAGTGTGGTCCAAACTGCAGAAGCAAAAACACTGTCAAATGTTCACAAATCAAACGTCCTCCCTTTAAATGAGAAATCAGAATATTCTGAAGCTCAAATGCCCCTGACAGATTTCCTCCATGTGCAGCGTCAAACATCAGATTCACACTGACGTTCAACTTTATGAACAAAGCTGTGACTTGACAACTGATATTTATCCGTGGTTGATTTTCTACAATCCACGGTCCACTGACAAACATGTGAGAAACAAGCTGAGGGTTTAGGACAAAGACTGAAAGTGTGATGATGGTGTTTCATTCAGCAGAAACTATCTCTTACCTTTCACACAGTCTGTCCTCTTTTTTTTCCTCTTTCACATCAATTTAGGTTTATGACTTTTCCCAAATGACAAAATGTAAATCTGCTGCTCAGGATAAAAAGTTATAAAAGTTCCTCACACACAAAAGAGAAATTAAAAGTAAGAAAGAAAGTTAAAGTTTGTCTGCAGTTAAATCAGCGAGTGAGTCGTCTGTCCAGAGCAGAACACACACACCATTACTGTTTCTCTCCATGTGGGAAATGTGACCCACTGTGTGAGTGTGTGTGTGTGTGTGTGTGTGTGTGTGTGTGTTGACCTGCTTCTTGAAGGGGGTGATGGGGAGAGGAGGGGTGACAACAGTTGGGGAGGCTATTTTAGGACCAACCTCACCCACTGCCCTCTTACTTAGCCAGACACTCTCTTACACACACACACACACACACAAACTCTCTCCCTCTCTCTCTCTCTCACAGTTGACTTACTTTCACTATTAGTCATCAACTATTTTGAAAATCAATCATCACTTTGAGTGTCTTTTTTAAATAATTAAACATATTTTGGACCAGATAACAAATGGAGTAATTGAGAAAACACTAGACAGATCAATCAACCATGAAAATAATACACAAGACGGCAAACCACTAATTAAGTGTCTTGTAGTATTTCTCCATTATTTCATAGCAAATTTTAGAATATTATAGCGTTATCATAGTATTTTTATAGGGTAAAGTGTACTTTCTTTTCAGTATTTTGTATTACATTTTGTACATTTTCTATCTACATATGTTATGTATCTCAATAAAAAGACTAACAAAACAAAAACCTAATTAGTAAAATTAAAACAATGCAACTAAACAAATCAGGGCACATTTTCTATGACCTGCACATCATACACACATCACATGATGTATTTTATATATACATTTTAAGACAAATCTGATATACACTGTACATAATATTCAGTGTATAATTATTATACAACCCTGGTCCCAGTCACTGTGGACTCGACTGACACCGTGTGTGTGTGTGTTTCTGTGTGTGACTGACCCTGTGTTGCATCATCGCTGTATTATGTGTCATGTTTGCTGACACATGTTTAAGACAGGCTTCATGTCATCAAAAAGTTATAATAAAAATAACAATAATCATAACTGTGTGACCTATAGGTTCAACTTCCATTTTCCAGCTGAAAAATGACAGAAACTAGAAAATATTCACATATAAGAAGCTGAAAAATCACAGAAACTAGAAAATATTCAACTTTAAGAAGCTGAAAAATCACAGAAACTAGAAAAAATTCTCTCTCTCCGTGTCTCTCACACACACACACACACACGTCGGCAGTGCAGCAGCTGTTGACTGTGTCAGCTGTGAGAAGGACAAAGAGAGAGAAAGAGGTCAAGGTTGAGACTATTTCCTGGAAAAGAAAAGGTGTTACATGAGGAAAATAAAGTAAAAGTAAAGTGAAACCTGACAAACTCTTTCCCTTAACTCTTTTTAATTTTGTTTTAATCTGAACAGGACATCGAGTCCAGCTCCAGGGTGGAGTCACAGATTTTTTATTTTATTTTTGGAAGAATCGGCTAAACTCAGTGACTTCCTCTTCCTTTTTTCCCTTCCTTGCTTTCTTTTCTTTTCTTCTCTTTCCTCCTACTTTAATATCTACTGTAAGGCTGTGACATGGAGAGCAGCTCCCCGGATTCCTGCAGGCGCAGCTGCAGCGGTGACATCAGCAGACAGAAATACCACGGCAGACGGACGCTGCAGCTCCTCCACTGTGTAAAAATAAGCGTGATAAACGGATCACGCTTACTGTAAAAACCTGAAGGTATTAGAGCATAAAAACGCAAAAACAGCGCATGAAGACAAAACAGGGAACTTGAAGTTTTACCACACCAAAACACCATAGAGAAAATCAGTGATTTTAACATCACAGCACACAGGAGTTGTTGATCCACTGCTGCCTCCATCTCTAAGTTCAAATATCTTATTTTTTATTTTTCGGCATTTAAAATCCTTTGTTCAGTTTTACCTCAGTGACACAAAGTGACCACACGAGGCAGCAGTAGACCCCGTGAGCTAAAATCACTGATTTTCTCTATGGGCTTTGGTGTGGGAGAGTGAGTGGTTTACACACTTCAGTTTCCTGTAGGAAAAGTCTGTCTCACAGTGAGATAAAGACGTGAACACGTTCTTAAGATGTCGTAGACTTAAACTGACGTAGATTTTATTACACAAGTCTTGTGTTAAGAGAGTGATGTTCTCGTGAAGTCAAGGAGGTAGCAGCTTATTCGGTCCACCATTTTAGTCGTTTTAATCAGAATCAGAATACTTTACTAATCTGTGAAAGTGGAAACTGGGATTTTAAAGCCAATATCGCAATCATAATAATTTGCATCCTCAATCAGTAACTCATGCAACCTTACTTCAAAAACCTTGACTATCCCTTTAAGAGAAAGGGTGTGTGTGTGTGTGTGTGTGCATCCAGCATCCAATTCTACCACTCAAAACTGTAACAGCCCCTCCCACGTTGTTTGACTGACATCATTTTAAAGTGTTTTAATGGTTATTTACCAAAATGTACAGAACGTGGCTGAAAATAAAACATTTTTGTAAAAGTGTGCAAATGAACAGAGTCGTGTTTATGTTAATAAACTAAACTAAAATCCCTCTGCATCTGTGTGTGTGTGTGTGTGTGTGTAGCCTCTCCCTCTCAGAACAGCCCAGGACATTTTCCATGCAGCTGTTACACACACACACACACACACACAAACACACACACACACACACACACACACTAACACACCGCCTGCAGCCCAATGCTAAAAAAAAAATGACTGAGAGGCTGGCGCACACACACATACACACACACAGACTAATGTACACAGTAACAGCAGTTGCATCACTATAATCGTGTCCTACAGTGGCTCTGTGGCAAGGTCAGGTTACAGAAAAAATGCCCTGCAGGCAAATGCATTATAAATATGACAGAGCGAGGAAGAGGACGAGGATAAAAGACAGAAACAAAAGCAGGGAAAGAGCAGCGAGGACAGGATGAAGAAAAAGAGACTGGGGCGGAGACAGAGACGGAGGCAGATCACCGCAGGCGTGAATACGATTTCAAACGGCAGTCTGGTGATCTGTCTGCTCCCAGCTGCCCAACACCACGCCCGCTATTAGGTCAAATAAAAGCTCAGGATTCTGGAGGCTGGACCAGATGGACGTGAGATTTGTGGACAGGCGGCTCCACCTGGTCATATTTAGAATTAAATGTGAAATTAGATAAACGATAAACATCCTTTTTAGTCAGGATTATTCATTTCTTCACATATGACGATGTTTAGGATTAATCTCCAGAAACGTGAAGATGAATATGCCTGAATTATGAACTATTTTGATTATAAATAAATCGGTTTTAGTGTATTTTTTTGGGATTCTTCAGCTTCTTAAATGTGAATATTTTGTGGTTTCTTTGCTCCATAAAACAAAGAAATCATTAAAACGTCATTATTTTTAGTTTGTGGACAAAACATGACACTTTAAAAATAACTGTTAGTTGCAAGCCAACTGTATACATATGTTAGTAAAACTATTTTTTAAATATTCTTTTAACTGCAATTATTAGGTAAGAATTCAAAATGTAGACGATACTAACACTTCCTCAGTGTTGTAATATCACAGTTTCACCACAAGATGGTGCTGTCAACCAGGGAGTGATAATCTGGTCTGTGATGCTCTCATCACGGCTACAAAGTGTCTATGTTTTTATTTATTGAACAGTTCATATTTCTTGGAGAAAAAATATTTTTGGCTTTCTATTTCTGAGGTTATGAGATAATTTTCCCTGATTTAATTGCATTCATTTATCTATTTATTTATTGTTTAGGCTGTTGTTTTTTTTTAAATTAATGAGATGAATTCCAGGTGCATCATTTAATATTCATGCAGGATGCCACATTTATCCAAGTGATCTTTGCAGTATTTGAGTAGATGTGAATGTCCGTTCTCCTGACGTGCCCACACGAAGTCGACAAACTAATCACAAATATCATAAATATTATATAAATAAAGGAGAATCTCTGTGTATCAAACCACATACAAAGTAAAAGTAAACAGCAGCTTTCTAAGTATATCATTCATTCAGAAAAATAAAGATTTATTCTTTTCTCTTTCGACGCGTAGAAATAAACGAGCTGCCAAATCTCAGAGAACAGAAGATGATTATTGTCGTCATAAAGACGGTGGAAGATGAAGTTTCTACAAATCCTTCCTTCAGATTCTCAGTATAAAAAAAATTTGTTATTTATTGTCTTTTTCCATTTTTATATAAAAGAGACGGGTTGTAAAGATTGAACATGCAGGAGAAACAAATGTCTGTGACTTTCCTCTGATTATTTTCTCACCACTAGAGGGCGCCAACAATCGTTGCACTACTTTCAAAGTGACTTAAGATCAAAAACTGCAGTGTTTAGGTTGTTCAGCTGACATTAACTAAACCCTCTTAGACAAATCTCTTCACCTCAAATGCACATTTGATTCTTTCTTAGGGTTTTTTATGTGAAATAAAAAAATATCTTGGACGTACAACTCTCTCCACAACTTCATTTAGTGTCAAACAGACACACTTCAGCGTATTGCCTGTTTTGAAAGAGTACCCTGCATAATGAGAAGTATTAATGTGTGTGTACCGGGTATTCCTTATGTTGTGGGGACATAAATCTGTTTACACAGTGATATTATGGGGACTTGTCTTCCTTATGGGGACAAAAAATCAGGTCCCCATAACGTACATGACTACATTTTAAGGTGAAGACGTGTTCTAAAGTTAGGCTGAGGAAGAGGTTAGGATTAGGTCAGTATTAATTATGGTTAAAGTGAGAGTAAGTCTCCAGGAAATTAATGAAAGTCAATGTAAAGTCCTCTGAAGTCATGGAAACCAGTGTGTGTGTGTGTGTGTGTGGCAACAAAAAGCATCAGCTGATAAAACAAATGGACACAGACAGAGTCAGAATGACATCACTCACACACTCACAATGTTGTCGTTGTAATTTTGAGACACACACACACGGTTTTGTTTCTCTCTCTTTGCTATCTGTGTGGTTGCAGCCATGTTTTACTGAGATACACACACACAGTAAAATGACTCACTTTTAACTATTTCTTTGTTATATGGAGCAAAGACACCAGAACATATTCACATTTAAGAAGAACTTGAACTGAGAAACGATTCATCGATGCTCAAAATAGCTGCTGATATGCAATTAATTGTGCCGCAGCAGGAGAACTCGCACAGGAGCCCACTAACTACAGTTACATGAAGAGACGGTGTAACAATCACAAGAGTCATTACATGGAATCTTGTCTCCTCAGAACTAACTGGACAGTGTAACAGCTGCAGTGTCAGTGTCAACATGTTTACCTTGAGCTGCACCAGGTGGACGTCCACGTGTCTGTTGTCCCCATCTTGTCCCACAGAGTGCGTGAGCTGCGTGACTCGGTCGCTGGTCACCCGCAGCCACGTCTCTATCTCGGGCAGGTGGAGGACGACCTTCCAGTCAGCGCCCGTGTGGAGGGGTGGAGGTTTCTTTGACCTGCCGTAGACAAACAGATTTTAGCCACTTAAAAGAAATCTAGGTCAGTTTAAGTCTATGATATCTTAAGAACATGTCCGTGGGTCTTTATCTCACTAAAGACACATGAGTGAGTTTGTAAACCACTCACTCTCCCACACCAAAGTCCATAGAGAAAATGTAATGTAATGAGAAAATCAGTGATTTTAGCTGGCGGGGACACAAAGTCTGTCTCACAGTGAGATAAAGAGGTAAAGACATTCTTAAGATATCGTAGACTTCAGCTAACATATATTTTATCAGGTTGATTTGTTAAATGGTCTAAGTATGTGTGTCTTTGGGGTCTGATTTTCTTCCTGTCTTCTTTTGTTTTTAATGACTTTAATTCACATTTCAAGTGTCATTGTTATCATCACGTGACTGTTTACCTCCTGGTGGAATCTCCGGCTCCAGGGATGAAGCCTGTGCTGGAGCCCGGTGAGGAGGCTCCATCCTGGGATTGACGATGATCCAGATCCTGGCTGTGAGGGGCGGGGCTTACGGAGGTGCCGGTTAACTCCAGGGTCGGCGTGACGGGCGTGACGGAGGTGAGCATGGGGGACGGTGGCTCGGGAGCCATGGGTGAGAGAGCCACGACGCTCATGATGCGAGAGGCGACGAGAGGTGGGTGTGCGGGAGTCCTAATGTGGGCGGGCGAGCGTCATTGGAGTGAACTAGTAAGGGGGGGGAAGAGAGAGACGTGTTGAGGTTAGTAAATATGAAAAATTTGTTGAACATATTTAGAGGTTTTACAGTGTTACACTCAACATGATGACAAATTAAAAACAACTATTAACATTTTCACTCAATTTAGTATTTTCTTTTTCAATAAAATGTTTTGTTATATATTTTTTTTAATAATTTAATATGGATATGTTCAGTCCTAAAAAGAATAGAATTTACAAACATTTTCAGAGTTATTTTAGTCCATTAAGTGTTTTTTACAGTATTTAACTAAATTAAAATGACTCTATTGACATTTTAACCCAATTAAGTGCATTTTCCCCCCTCAATATAGTTTTATTTAATCCATAAGGAGTTTTCTCACACTGAATGCCAAATATATTATGATTTGTAAGTTTTACACAATAATTTAAATTTATTTAAATTAGTTTTAAAACGTTTAACTTTAACAAAATAAATGATAATAACAGATGGTCCCCGTCTAGACTGTAGAGGCTCAATATTTAATTATAATATTCAAACAAACAAACATTCTGTTTACTGCAAAATATAGAATATGAAAAAAAAAAAATGCATCAGCTGATATTCATTCATCCACTATATTTTAAAATAAGATGGAACGATCCAGACTGTTCCATATGTGGAGGCGGAATAGCAGACGAAAACGAACTCTTCCTCTTTTTTTTTCTTCCACTCATTTGTTGTTTTTTCACACCCTGTCACAGCATGGTACTACACACACTCTTTCTCTCACACACTCTGTTTCTCTCTCACACACACACATACACATACAGTACACACAATATCATTATTTGGCAGTCACTTGATTAGTGCACATAGAGAACGGCCATTTTGCCCCATCTCTCCAGGCTCTCCTGTCCCCTACTCTCACTACACATGACTCTATCATCTGCAAACAACACAGTCCACAGAGACTTCTGTCTGACCTCATCTGTCCACCTGTCCATCACCACCGCAAACGAGCAGGGCGTCAGAGCTGATCCCTGACGTAAACCCACCTCCACCTTCAATTGCACACCTCACCACTGTCTCACTGGCCCTTTCTCAATACTCAAGTAAGCAAGTATGTATGTATTGTTGTGCTGTTTGAATATTTTAAAGTGCTGCAGCCTCATTACATATATATATATCTATATATATATATATAGATATATATATATATAGTTATTATTTTCACATTTTAAATATTTCACTTCATTTATTAATTTATTTCTATTAAAATATACAGTACAATGTGGAAAATAGATATTACAGCATTGTAGAGTAGTATATATGTATATATAAATATATACTACTCTATAAATATATAACGTGTACAAATGTATACTACTCTACATATCTAATATCTACATATTATATTTAAATACAGATACAATGACCGTGCGACTTTAATATAAATCTAAAATTATAAAGTTAAAATAAAAAAAACATTAATAATGTACAAACTTTCAAACTGTCAGGTCAAAACGTTTCCATTAAAAACAAAACAACACGTCAACAACAAATCTATGGATCACACCGAGCATCTAATGACAGCGACGTCTGAGCCAGCGGATCATTTCATCAGGATAGGCCGAGGTAATGCTGCTCTGTGCCGGGCACAGTGAACGCCGAGCGTCTGCAGAGGCGGAGCTGATCACCTCCGACATACATCGCAGCCAAACTATAAATACGTCATATGTTCATACACAAACCACATGTTTAAATTCTAAATGACTCATTTCTCGCCTCAAATGATGTTAAAACTTTGTTTCCGGGACACAGAAAAATATTTATTTCAGATTTATATTTCTATTATCTGCTGCTATGATCCACCGAAATGCATTCTGGGATACATGGCCATGCCAAGTACGCTTAAGTCACCTCCGATGCATACTTGGTGAAAATGGGCAGAGGGAGAACACTTCCGGGTTTGAGAACCGTCCTCGCTGTTCGCTTCCTTGAGAATTGGAACAGAACTTGGACTGAGGCTGATGACGTTTTCACAAGTACGGGAGTATGCAAGTACGCACAAGTACGCACAAGTATGGATATTGAGAAACAACCACTGTCCTCATACAAGTCCTGCAATGTCTCCTGACCTTCTCTCTGTTTCTCCAGAAGGAGCTGCACTGTGTCTTTGTGGATCTGGAAGCACAGACGTTCACATTAATAATTGACACTGCTGCACCTGGACTTTGACACCATAAGATTTACAGCATGTGTACTTTGTCCTGTTTCTTTAACTTGTGTCCCAGGCTCCGCCCCCTCACCTGACTCACCTGATACACACCAGCAAACAGTCAGTCGCCGTCAGTGAGTGAAGAGACGCAGACTGAAGGTCAGAATCTGTCTCTGACTGAGTCCAGCTGCAGAAGACAAGGTGAGTTTGACACAAACTTGCACTCAAAGTATACTTCAGTGAAGTCAGAGGAGGAGGAGGAGTCCTGACTGACCATGTGACTGACCACTCTGTCTGCTCTGCTTTCACAGACAAAATGGCCTCCAGATCAGAGGAGGATCTCTGCTGTCCCATCTGTCATGAGGTCTTCAGAGATCCTGTGGTTCTGTCCTGTAGCCACAGCTTCTGTAAAGACTGTGTGAAGACATGGTGGAGAGACAGACCAACACTAGACTGTCCTGTTTGTCAGAGAAGGTCTTCAAAGGAAGAACCACCATTGAACCTGGCTTTAAAGAACTTGTGTGAGACCTTCTCACAGGAGCAAGGTCAGAGGTCTTCAGAGGTTCTCTGCAGTCAGCACTCTAAGAAACTCAGACTCTTCTGTCTGGACCATCAGCAGCCAGTGTGTGTGATCTGCAGAGACTCAGAAAAACACATCGGCCACAAGATCAGACCCATCAATGAAGCTGCACGACAACACAAGAAGCAACTTCAGGAGACTCTGGAGACCTTCAAGAAGAACTTAGAGAGTCTGGAAGAAGTTCAGGTGGAGTTTGATCAAACAGCAGAACACATTAAAGTCCAGGCACGACGCACAGAGACACGGATGAAGGAGCAGTTTAAGAAGCTTCATCAGTTTCTACAAGAGGAAGAGGAGACCAGGATGGCTGCCCTGAGGGAGGAAGAGCAGCAGAAGAGTCACATGATGAAGGAGAAGATGGAGGCTCTGAGCAGAGAGATAGAAGCTCTATCAGATACAGTCAGAGCCACAGAGGACCAGCTGAGAGCTGAAGACGTCTCCTTCCTGCTCAACTACAGAGAGCAGCAGCGCCCCCTGCTGGGGCCTCCACAGCTGCACTCAGGAGCTCTGATAGATGAGGCCAAACACCTGGGCAACCTGGCCTTCAACATCTGGAACAAGATGAAGGACTCCTACAGTCCTGTGGTTCTGGACCCAAACACTGCTCATCCAGAACTCATCCTGTCTGAAGATCTGACCAGTGTGAGACTAGGAGACAGACAGAAGGTTCCTGATAATCCAGAGAGGTTTGATCATTTCTACAGTGTCCTGAGCTCTGAGGGTTTGAACTCAGGAACTCACAGCTGGGACGTCCAGGTTGGAGACAATAAACATTGGGCAGTGGGAGTTTTAGAGTCTGTCCATAGGAAAGGAGACATAAAGTCTGGATTATGGGGGATAGTGTTCTATAGAGATAAATACTACGAATGGTCACCAGATAAATACTCTGTCCTCCAGCTGAAAAACAAGATCCAGAAGATCAGAGTGAGTCTGGACTGGGAGAGAGGACAACTGTCCTTCTCTGATCCTGGTATTAAAACACACATACACACACACACACACACTTTCACACACACCATGTTTCCATACATTAGAAATGGTGACAATCATCACCCAGTGAAGATGTTACCAGTGAAGGTTTGAGTAACAGAGGGGTTTGTTTGTTAAAGGGACAGTTCAGAGAACTGAAGCTGTTAAACTTCACCTCTTTTGACTCTTTTCACTCGTTCTTCTCTTTGTTGTGTTTTCACATGATTTTCAAAATGATTTCACTGACATTTTTCTTCAGATTTGGTTTAGTAGACGTTTCATTTTCACTGACACTTTCTCATTTCAACTTTTATCAGAGAATACATTAAAAAAATCACATTTATCAACAATAAGCGTGTGTTTGATCAGATAATAAGTGGTTTTGATAGTGGACTTTACAAACACCATTCATGTTTGATGACCATGTAGAATTTCTACATATGTGAAATGATGACACACGTTTGTCTCTTTGATTCTGTGCGTTAACGTCTTTTTGACTATTGAAGTCTGAACATGTAATACAGAGACTGTGATCACTTTGTGTCTCACCGACTTTTTATTGTTTCATTTATGTTAATGTTTGACTGACACACACACACACACAGAGTCCATATGTGTCCCTCCCACCAGCTCAGCTGTGGTTTCAAATGGTTTCAGGCAGAACAAGAACACAGTGAGAAGACAAATAAAGTCATTTATTCATGTTCTATTTTCTCAGATGAAAACACAGCATCAAACTCGCCTGCAGGTTCAGTCTGATGTTAACACTGACGTTTACAGAGAGACAGAATAAATGGAGTTGTATTATAGTTGTAAATATAAGTAAAATTGTATTAAACTAACGTGAACTACTACATAAAAATGTAGCTGAAAGTATCATCAACAAGCTGAATTAAACTCCTACTTTGTGGAATAAATCATCACACTATTGAAATTACTCCTTATTTTAAATAAAAATGAATCTTGAAAATTTTTTCAGGATATTGTGACTGTGATCAAGTTTACATTCTATTTTACCTTTTTTATAATAAAATTCTAACTTTTTATAGTCTTATTGTTAATATTTTTCTAAATTGTACTTTCATATTATATGGAAAAGAATGTTTATTATTTATTACCTTTATCTTTACTGTCTTTTGCTGCTGTGACAATGCAAATTTCCCCACTGTGGGACTATCTTATCTTAACTCAGTTTAAAATTTCTGGTTCCCAGAACGCTTTGGGAACGTCAGCTTTTAGTTGTGGGAACGTTGCCTGAAGGCCTGCCCTTGGTTGTCATTGAAAGTTTCCCCTAAAACTCTCCTTTGTAGAACATTGGTTTAAACCAATATTTACTGTGTTATAGTTTTAAAACAGATGGAGCAGAAACATGTTGCCATTACACTAATTAACTTGTTGCTGATTTTTAGGTAAATTTCCTTTAAATGTATCCTTTAAATTCCTGCTTTTCTCTTTTCCCTGAAGCTCCAAACTTCCCTTCTCTTACTCTAAAACAACATGACTCATCACTAATCACTTTCTCTCTGTGTGTGTGTGTGTGTGTGATGAGGTCATTGGGTGGGAATTAGATGGAGAGGAGAGGACCACAATGAATGACCTCATCCGTCATGTGACCACAGAGAGAAGAGAGGAGGAGAGGGAGGGAGGGACTGTGATGATCACATGACAGACCAATTGTCCTTCCGATCAGTAAAGATACTGACGATAACTGAATTTATTATTATAATGATTATTATTACCATTATTTTAACCTCAGGCAATCACCTGCTTACGATAACATACATTTGTGTAATTTAACTGGAGTTTGCCTTATTTGATAAATCGGGATAAATCCAGTGTTCCAATGATTATGAAGGCAAAAGTCATAATTTGGGAGTGAGATTGAGGTCACACCTGAGTTAAATGCACTCCACTTTATACAGAACAGAGTTAGATGGCGTAAGACACTCCTCACTACACATCATTTTCATTCCATCCTCTCATCACCTCAGATGATTCAGTGGCTAACCTGGGAGCTAAAATCTAGCCTATAAAAAAAACAGTATAACAAAGACACAGGTGCGAAAGAAGAAAGCAAAAATTTCCAGAGCAGCCATCCTGAATTGTGATTGAGCAAGCAGATGACTTTGAATTACGACTTTAGGGGCCGCTACAACAGAAACCTTCCACTCAGAAAGGTTTTTTGAGCCATATACGTATTAAACCAACTTTCTTGTTTGTCCTCTATTTGATAAAATATACAACAAATAATCACAAACAATAGAAAAACAATAATGTCTTAACAACACTAATAATGGTCTGTCTCTCAAATCTACTCATTTTACATCTGCAATTTAGAATAAAATAAAAATAATGTATAAACTAAGTATTAAATACATGAAATAGGTCATCGTAATACTGGGAACAATTTACAAGAAAAAAATGTGTAATATGTAATTACTGACAAACTAATAAATAATAATCAGCCAATGGTGAATGTCAAAAATAACCGCATAATAATGGTTTAGGTCGATAAAATGTAACAAGAGAAGTTCGGAAATCATGATTATGACATCACACACACACACATACCATATTGACACAGGTCAGTCATGTGTTAATGACTTAATTAGACAGCGAACAGTAAAGAGGTCATTTTCCTGCAGAGATGCCAACAGGGAGAGAAGCTCAACACACACACACACACACAGCTATATGGGACACACACACACACACACACACTATAGTCATGTACAGCATTAACTCTTTGTGTGTCTTCACTGTGAGCTCAGGACAAGGAACATTAACTTTCTTCAGATTGCATAAAATTTGCTTTCACCAATTTTTACACAGAATAATCATAACTGAAGAATCATTATTATTATATTAATAAGATGAATCCTCCAACAGTCAGTCTCCAACGGTGTCAATACACACTTTTGTCTCACAAAATCAACAAAAAATATGAATCCTGAATTCGCAACAGAACCATTTGTCAAACTCACGTCTTCCCGAAGCCACAAAGAACATTCACACAAAATTTCAGTTTCTTTCAAACTCCAAAATCCATGCCATGCTGCGTCAAGGTCACGTGATCGGAAGGCTTTATCTAGACTTCAATTCACCCTGAGTGGACAACTTCAGAACAAGTTCCTCTGTATTTTCAGCTTCTTAAATGTGAATATTTTTATTCACATTTAATATATTATTTTCTCCACATAACAAAGAAATCATTAAAACTGAATCATTTTTGGTTCGTGGACAAACAAGGACATTTGAAAACCGGGTTCGGGAGACACATCAACATTTTCTGACCATTTATGGACCAAACATCTATGCGATTAATCGCCATCTATTATGAAATGAATCATGAGTTACAGTTTAATTTAACCTGTAATTAATTTAAAGTGTCTGGATCACAGATGATCCAAAACTGTGTGTTATAAAGGCTGTTATAAAGACTGATGCAACCCACTGGCCGTCAGCGGCAGGCCACGCCCATGGACACAGGAGGTGAGGCTGAATTACTGAATGTGTTTTAAATCATTTACACACACACACACAAACCACCTCATCCTGAACGTTACAGTAAAATAGAGAGAGAGAGAGAGACTGAAGAGACGTGAAGTAAACGAGGAGAGATCGGAAAAAGACAAGCATGAGACGGACTGCAGTCGCAGAGGTACAAGAGGGCGTGTGCCAGTGTGTGTGTGTGTGTGTGTGTGTGTCCCACGAGCCCTCCAGCCCAGCCTCAGTATGAATAATGTAACACAGGAGGAGGAGAAGAAGAAGAAGAAGAAGAAGACGAGGTGTCTGATCTGAGGAGCTTTGGTTCCTGGTCATTAATCTCTCCTCTCTCTGACCATGTCTGACTGTGTCTGACTGTGTCTGTGCAGATTCTCATTCATCCAGGTCATAGTTCTGCAGATGCAGATGTAGGAAAAGATTTAAAACAAAAAAAATAAAAAACATGCTCTCTCTGTATCAGCAGAAACCAAGGGATAAAACATGGAACCACAAAAAGCAACAGGAAGCAGGTCGGAGTCAACGATAAGTGAGAGAATGACCCGATAATGAAATTGAAACACAATCAGTCCTGCTCTGATGTCACGCAAAACCTTAAGTGGTTTTCTAGGAGAGGTTACTGAAGCAGCAGCAGCAGCAGCAGGAAATCTACAGCCTTATCCACACAGAAACTGAACCTCTTTCTTTTTTGTTCTTATTAAGTGTTCAAACTACTCTAAACGCTGACTTTTGGATAAGATTTATGTGAAGTTATATTTAATTTACTATAAACATGTCATGGAAATGATGTGGTTACCAATTCAAAATGATCTCGAAGTAAAATTTACTCTCGTCACGACTGATATTGTGATTTAGGGTCATGAGTACATGTTCCAGGCCTGTATGTGGTACTATAACGCTGCCACACAAATACAACAATAATGCAGAAGATGAGCATGAGCATAAATCTTTTAAATAACATTCTTAAAATGTTCCAAAGTTCAGGAATTTTTACAGCTTTAAATAATATTCAGAGTATTTCATGACATTCCTGTGAACTTTCCTGCTGTGTCATTAACGATTTTAGACCGGATTCCCACTGGAACCAGAACAAAGCATTAGTGTGGATGGCGTGCCAGGAATCATGGGTAATATTACAGTATATGACAGTATTTGCTTACAGAGGACTGACGTGAGTGAAATGACAAAAATCTGTTTTTAAATACAGTCACCACTTTGTTCAGGAAATGTTCAATAACTGTTCCCGACTGTGAGTGAATGAGCTGATGGAAAGAATTCATACAGAACAGAGAGAGAGAGAGAGAGAAAGAAAGAGGTCAAACCAAGACTCAGACTCATATACGCTCTGTGGACACATTTACTGTGATAACTTCTGATAACTGTCTGTGACAACAGTTTCCATCAATGATTAAACAGCCGGCTTCTTACATGTGAATATTTCCTGGTTTCTTTGCTCCATATTAAAAATAAATCATTACAACTGAATCATTTCATCGTCATTTGAGAGACTCTGATTGACTGATTGATTTTTCTACATTTTATGGACCAAACAACTCAAGTAATCAACAGATTAATCAATCGTGAAAATAATAGCAGGGTAAATAATATGAATTTACTTCATCCCCAAAATATTTAATAAACAAAATCATTATATTTCAGATTATTTCGAAATCAGAGGCCAATTTTTATTAATCAGGGCATTGATGAGGATATTCTTGGCCCATATATTTAGCCTATTTTCTATATAATATACATACACAATAATAGAATTTTATGATAACAATAACAACATTTGTGAGTGTACATAAATAAAAAGTGTAATATCGGTCAGAATAATCGACCCAACAGATGAATCTGTCTACCTCTCAGTAAAATATTACCAAATATACATAAATGTTTACATTGAATTAGTAATAATAATATTACCTGATAATATTATAATTAGCTTTGTAACTTTTATAAAATGATAAAAGCAAAGTGCTTCCCAATGTTAGATTTTACATGACATAAGATTCATCATTTTCTCCAAGACAGTGATTTAGGGATTTAATTGACTTTTCCCTGTTAAAAATGACATGATAGATAACACTGCATTACAGCAAAGAACTGAAAACAAAGCTTTGGTTTTATGATAATGGAGGAAAAACTTTGTCTTATACTCGACACATACGGTCAATAATCTCCACGTGTGCCTTCGTTTAGTTTAAATGTACAGTGATACAACACTAGTAGAGGTGTAAAGTTATAAAAGATATATCACACAAGGTCGTACAGACACAAAGTTATAGCAGCTTCTGTCTATTGTCTCTGTGTGTGGGAATAAAATAAAAACACTCGGAGACAATATTACTTTGAATTTAAATCCAAGCAAATGTGGCGAGTACTGAACGTTCACTGCCACACCCCGAAGTCTGAAGATGTTATCGATACACAGAGACGAAGAAGAGGAGGAGGAGGAGGACGAGGAGAGTCATCAGTCAGGAACCACGAAGAGAGGAGGGAGTGGAAAGAGAGGAGAGGATGATACGAGACATGAAGACGAGAGGAAGAAAGACGAGCAGGAGGATACAAGAGCAGGGTGTTAGGAGACAAGAGCAGAGGACACAGAGGAGAGGAGAGGAGAGGACGCATGACTCTGGAGGAAAAGTCAAGAGGAGAAAATGTGAGGAAAGACAGACAGAGAGAAACGGACGCTCCAACACGCTTCATCCACATAACTTCAGTTTTGTTTGTAAAATAATGTTACGACTTTATTCTCATAATGTTACGACTTTACTCTCATAATGTTACGACTTTAATCTCATAATGTACAAACCTATCTTTGTGGGGACATTTTGTCTGGGCCCTAGGATTTTAAAGGGCGTTTTTTTTTTTTGTTTTAGGGTTAGGTACTTAGTTGTGATGGTTAAGTTAAGGGTAAGGTAAAGGGTTAGGGAACGCATTAGGTCCATGATGTGTCCTCACTAAGACGTAAAAACAAAGATTGTGTGTGTGAGAGGGTGTGGATACCGAGCTCCCGTCCCCAGGGAGGAGCAGAGTGACCCTGAACCCTGATCCTCATCACACACACACACACAGTGTGGGTGATCTGTTCAGGAGGGGTGGGGGTACGTACACGTACACGCGCGCACACACACACACACACATACACAGCACTATTGTATAGTGTTGAAGGAGGTTGTGGGGCCTCTCATATTGAAAGCTTCATGTCACACTGAGTTTAAATTCCATGGCTGCATCCATACGTCCACATTTTCATTTGCAGATAAAAACGTTAAAATCTACATTCAGTAACATCACGTGTGTTTGTTTAGTTTAAGATCATACTACACCGACAACGAGGTCAAAGTTTTGACATCAAAACCATTGTTTTCAAACGGGGAAATCAAGCAAATGAAAGAATTTGCAAAATTGCAGTTTAATTCTTGTCAATTGATTGTTTAATTGTTCTATTTATGAGTGTAACTGCGTCACTGATTCCCAAACCCTGGGTCTGGACCCACAAATGGTTCATGGGAGAGCCCCCCAAACAAATTTGCAGATTTTTCGCCACCTTTTAGTTAAGTTTTATGTGTAAATATTCTGAATAAAATCAAGTTGAAATTGGAAATTGTTTGTTTACCAACTCTGATATTAGGTTTGACAGCTTTGCTCACGTCATGTCTGAGTTTGTGACTTGGGTCACGATAGTTTGCCATCTTTAAAAAGTGGATCCTCATGTCATAAGTTTGGGTGCTTATGTCATTAATGTCATGTTATTACTTTTTAAACCTAATTATTTGTGTTCCAGCAGAATTTGACCATATTTATAGGCAATGTCATTGTTTCTAACAGACGTGAATATCATTTATTTACAGAAATAAAGCAGGTTTTTATCTGAAATGACAGGTAATAATACATAAAACAGTAGATTATACTTAGTCAGCCGTGTGCAGCTTTACATGCACATAAATCTTATAAAGACATATCGCCCAGCCTTACAGAAATATTGATTACATTTATAGCCTGATATCGATATCAAATAAAGTAATAAACGGTATATTGTGATAGGATTTTTAACCAAATCACTAAGCTCTAGTTGAATTTCATCTTTAGGAATTTTACATAAAGTTTCTGTGTGTTTTTACATCGAGGTAAAGAGAGTTAACTGTTGATAAAACCCACTGAGGGTTTTTATATTGTTACGATTCAGAAGAGAATCTGTGTTAATTCCTTACTCCACTGTTGTTTGTTTTTCACATGTTCTCAGCCACTGTTTTCTAACACATTATTAATGTGTGAAGAGGAAAATCTGTATTTGTTTTGCAGGGACTTTAACAAGGTGAGAGGAATTAACCTCTCACTGAATCGGTGGAATGAACGCCGTGCTGTTGTCTCAGTCGTAAAATATCAGTAAGAGGAGAAACCCTTTAACCTTCTACGTCTTTTCATCCGACAGTTCAACAGCCCGGAGAAGAAAGTCATTACATCACATCCTCTGGAGTAGAAAACACACGAGCGACACTCACATCACCAACGACACACTCCTCATAACACACGCCAACATGAACGATCCCCCTGCTTTAGTCCTCAGGATTATTGTATGGCTGTGAAAGAGTCGTGTCATCAGTAACGGACGCACACAGATTCCTTCAAATCTCTTCTTAATGACGTCCTCCTCTTTCTCTCCATCCTCATTACCCTTCCTCGCCTCCTCAAGGTGACAAGGAAACATCAGCAGGACTCATCAGCTCAGTCCAAATACGAAACAAGATCGTTAAAACTCAACTCCTTCCGTATTATTCAGAACAAGCAAACAACCACAAAAACTGTCCGGTCAGAAATCACAGTCACGATTAAAGAACATGGAATAAAGAGAATTAAAGGATTATTCCGCAGTTTATTTCAACTCTAGTTGATTTTTGTCAATATTAAGGCCTTAGACTTTTATCTTCCTCTGTCCTCAATCGCCTCAACTCAAACTCAAGGAAGGGTGACGAAGAGATGAATTACTTGAGCTACAGATCAACGACAGAAAGAGACGTCTGACACTAAGAGCAGAGTCATTACAGAGGAAGAAGAGCCTGAGGAAAACCTGAGTGCATAAATGAAGAGACTGGTTCATATTTGGGTTCAGGTGTGCACATATTTCATCCTGTACATTATTATAAACACGAAGCACTGACGTCGGTGGACGTACAGGAAATGAATGAATAATGAACACGTGGCTTCTTGTAGCAGCAGTGACTCAGCAAATTGAGTAAAAGAAGAATCTGGACATGGACGAGATGCGTCAGGACGAGACCGACTCAAAGATACAAATATACCCACTCACTCACAGCCACTTTAATAGGTACAGCTAATGCAAATATCTTAATCCACTGGGATTATTCACACACAGTCATCACTCGTGTTTTTACAGAGAATATTCTGAATAAGAGAAAATATCTAGTGAGCAGCAGTTGTCTCTCTTGCATTGCAGCTGACAGATGAGCAAATGAAGCGCACCCTCAACTCACTCCAAGTTGTTTTAAAGACATTTTGAAGTACAAAAAAAAGGAAAGGTTCAATTGTGCACATTTAAACACTGTTGTCACTTAATCCCTGAGGTGTTTATTGTAAAAACAAGAACAAAGCTAAAGTCACAAATACAGACGAGTTAACACGGATCACAGAGCAGCGTTTTGAAGGGACAGGCAAATAAACGCAACAGTGACAGGCGAGCAAATGAAACGCACCCAAAACACACTTCTGACTGTTTGTAGATGTTTGACTATGAGAAAAGTTAGTTTCCACATCTTTAACTTTAAAAAAATGTACAACATCATCATGTACGACGACATCACTCATCCCTGAAGTCTGAACTTTGGACAAAAAAACAACAACAAAAAGCTCAGGGCACAAATACTGGCTGTGTTTCCTTCATATAATGGAAACAACTGACAGGTGAGCAAATGAAACGCACTGCCAACACACACAGAGTCCTTTTTAAACAAACTCGACTGTTTAATGAGAAGTCATTCTTTAGCATAATTATTAAGTACGTTAAAGGCAAAAGAGCAGGTAAACATAACAACGACAAGTTTAATTTTACAACCTTTAAACCTTTAGACAATGCTGTCTAAAGGTTTATGTCTTCACCTCTGAAGTTTGAACGAGAAAAACAGCAACAACAGCGACAAAGCCGAGGTCACAAATCAGACATATGACGCTGATAAGAAATCAAACACACAACCCAACTCACAAAGATGTTTTCAAACATTTCAATGTGTCAAAAGTCGCACCCTTAACAACACTGAGGTCACTAATACTGACTGTATAACGGAAACAAACAACGCTGACGATGACGGATTACGACAAATGAGACTGCACACTGACAGGTGAGGGAATGAAACGCACCCAAAACATATTTCATGCTTTTTTCACGTTTTACTGTGACACTAGTTGAACCTTACAACCTTTAGACAATCACGTGCCACAAAATTAGCTTTGAGAAACTCATTCACTCTTTTTGTATGAAAAACAACAACGCTGAGGTCACAAACACACAAATGTTCTCTCCCTCATGTAGCAGAAATAATACAGGAAAAGGCAAACAGCAAACTAACAACACTGACAGATTATGGTGAATGATCCTGCCACTAACAGACGTGTAAAGCGTGTTCAAAGTCACATTTCTCATCTTACAACCACGAGAAAATGTACAGCATCACGCCCCACAGAGCTAGCTCTGTAATGTGTCCCTAACAAACACAAAACGCTCACAGATTACGGTAAACGATCCTGCCACCGACAGGTGAGCAAATCAAACGCACGTCGGGTTGTTTTTAAACATTTTAAAGCATAAAAAAGTTAAATTGCTCATCTTTAAAGCGCGAGAAAATGTGTAACATCGAGCTCCACAAAAACTAGCTTTGTGAAACTAATTCAGTCATTGTTAAAGTCTGAACTTTGAACCACCACAACAACAACAAAGCTGAAGTCACAAATGGACAAACAGTGGCCGGTGAACACTGACCACAGAGCGGAAATGCTGTCCTTTAATGAAGACAATCAGAGAAGACACGAGCGGAGCAGCAGAGTGAGGTGTTGGCCCTGTTTCTGTTTCTGTATGCAGCAGAGCAAGCTGCTCTTCTGCAGAGCAGGCCTCCATAACAAAAGCACACACAGAGAGGCTGGGGATCACCTCCCTGCCTCTCTCCCTTTATCTTCTCCACATATCATTCTGGAATTAAATGACTGCTCATTGAATCAGCGTTGCATGAAGGATTACACACACACACACACACAGAGGGTTAAAGAGTATGGGAGGTGACAGAGTACGTACCTCTCTCCTCCACTTCTCATTTCCTTCTCTTCCTCTCTTCTGTTGGATGTTGCAGAGAGAAGGGAGGTGGGTGAGGGAGGGGGAGAGAAAGAGAGGGGGAGGGAGGTGCCTGTGATGCTGTAGCAGTCCCACTGCAAAGAGAGAGAGAGAGAGAGAGAGATGAAGCTAAAAGAGAGAGGAGGCTAAAGCTAAACTAGCCCACCAGCTCTCAGTGTGGGACAGACGGATGGTGACGGTGATGATGCTGCACCTTTCAGTATGGAAACAGAGGGAAAGAGAGAGAGGGGGAGAGAGAGGGGGGGGGCTGTTACCCTGGAAACTGAGATGATGTGATGGAGAAGGTGGAGTCGAGCTCTGATTGGCTGACAGGGCGTGGTGCTCCCCTCTCTGGAGGGAGGGAGGAGAAGGGTGAGGATGACAGGGCAGAGGCTGGGACGAGAGAGGCCGCTCTCTCTCTCTGCTGGAGGAGAAAAGGCTGCACATAGACGACAGGATGCCATCGGCGCCCCCTGACTGGTGAGTCCTGGAAATGCAAGACAAGTAAGTAACATAAGTAAAACCTACATATATACACACAGAACACAAAAAAGCACCAGCTCATATAAGCCATTTACATTTTTGTTCACTTTGTCATAACTAACAGGATCAATATGCAGGAATAATAACAGGTAGTTAAAACAGACACACAAACATCTCTCCTGAAACTGACGTTCAGCGCCATCTGCTGACAGTTTTGTAGAAAAATGTTTCCTGTGACTGTGAAATGATGTCACGTTTGCATTATTCTTTAAACAAACATTTGACAGATTCCGAGAGACACACTGCTTTATAAAATGTATAATAAAAATGTATAAAAGAAAAAAACACCTGAAACACTCAGAAATAAGCAAATATTACAAATGCATTTGCTATTTGACACCAGATACAGAAACAGATATTGTTATGACTTAAATTTACTTAAAGTGTGAATAATTGTTCCCAATCAGCTCTTTTAACCTGAATTTACCTTCAGGACACATCCCTCCATATAGTTTGATGCAAATCAGTTCAGTACTTTCTGTGTAATCATGCAAAACATTCAAAAGAACAAAAACAGAGACGCCTACTAAAGTGAATATAATACTATATTTTTGCACTGTTCAGTCACATAACTCCAAAAACCAAAACACATATTTTCATCTGAACTTTTACAATAAATTTGTTTACAAAAATTGTTTACAATGTGTTTTAATTGCTGCTTCCATTGTTGAGGATAACTATAAGAGTTTTAATGAGCATTTAGTTAATGTTGTTATTATTTATAATTTCCCTGACTTTGAAATATGTCCCTAATTATCAATTATGATGTTTTCATGTTAATTTATTACCAATTATAAGAATTTTGACTCAAAATAACTGATTTTAACTTGCATTTTCACACACTAATGAGTTTAATGCACTACAGATAATATAAGTGTGAGAAAGTCTGAAATGAAAATTTTAAAACCTAAACTAACTGCTGTTTGCTAACTTCTGTCAAACTAACTTATAGAGCAGCTAGCACTGTTAGCCAGCATTTAGCGAGCGCTAACCGATGCTAATTTAAGTTTTGTGTACACAAAATAAACATGAATAAAAGTGAATAAACATACCTGACGCCGGCACCATCTGTCGTCGTCAACCACTTACATTTACAACAGTAAAACAAAAAGATATTTCCAGTAAACTTTTCTAAAAACTCAATTTTTGCTGCGTCAGTGTGGTCCGGTGACAAAAATGGCGACCTAATTCTGAGTCCGTCAATTAGGTTGACGGTGAACTTGACCAATCACGTAGCAGGAGGTATTTGAGGCGACCAATGAGATTTCAGATCGCCTCAACGACACTGAATCAGTCGGAAACGCCCGGAACAGTTATGTCATAAGCATTTTAGCAGCTTTAAACAAACATTTAGCAGCTACAGAAACCACAGTAAAGCATCATCGTAATGTTATATGTTATTAAAACTAATATCTTTAGACACTTGTGATCAATGGCCTCACCAAACTCCATTAAGAAACTCATCCTTTATATCTGTAACCTGGATCTTTGACAGATACATTTACAGTTTAACTTTTTGAAAATTCCAGCCTGTTCTGATGAATTTGGCGTAAATAAATCTTCAATAAAACTCAAACTTACATTTAAATGTCGTGTTTCATTCACCTGTAAGATCCAGGTTGACTGCTGCTGACTCAGTGGCTGACCAGCAGGTGGCGCACTTCACCTTCTCATCATCTCAGTGGGTGCAGATTTGAGTTTATGGTTCATCTCCAACTATAATTATTAAGAATGTGATGTAATTAAATACTAAAATGCATTTATTCAGGTACTGTATTTGAATACAGATCAATTTAACAATCATTTTCATGAATAAAACCAAATGTCTGTTAAATCATAATCTAATATTTAAGCGGTTAAGTTTTTCTAAGATGGTCATAAGATTAGAAGCTTTGGAATATTAATCGCTTTAATTATTAATGGACTCGTCACAGCGTCTTTGGAAAGAAGACCTTTTATTTGGAAACATTATGGCGAGAAGAAGACAAAAAGAAAGAAAGACAACACCAAAGCAACGTGTTTTAGAGTTTTTCATTTCTGAAAATCATTTTTATTTACTATAATACACAGCGGAGACGTTAAGAGTCAGGTGGTTTGTACACCGGTGTGACTGGAGGACAACAGATCAACTTATCAACAAAATTAGGAATAATGAGAAAAGAAAAGAAAGAACAAGTTTGATGGAAACTACAGATGAAAAGCTTAAATCTTTTATCTAGCAGCTGCTGAACCCTCCCCTCCCCTCCCCTCCCCTCCCCTCCCCTCCCCTCCCCTCCCTCCCTCACTAAACTCCAGCCTGTTGGTCAGGATGCTCTTGGCTCTGTTCCACTTCCCTCGTTTCACGACCTTCAGTGTCGTCGTCGTCCTCCTCCTCCTCCTCCTCCTCCCGTCCCAACATCATAAAAAACCTTAAAATGAGCTTCTGGCTACGTTCCATTCGGAATATTTTATCCCCTTGGACACACACTTTACGCTCCTCATTCACATCCCAAAGCAAACATCCTCTCTCTCTCATTTGTCGGCAGCTCGTCCCGTTCCAGACACGTGTCGCCCTTTCTTCAATGTGACCTTTACATTTCTGCTGAGTCGCTCTCTCTCTCTCAGATGAACTTCCAGAGAGTCTCGTTAACAGTTGACTGTTTGAAAATGTTCCTGACACGTTTCTGCTGATGATTTCATGGTTTCAGTGCTAAATAAAAATCTGCAATTGATTAAAAAACGAACAACACTGAGGGGATTTGAGCGACGTGTCTGAAACGGGGGCGGAGCTTTGCGTCACGATTTTAGTTTCATTTCTTCCGTCATCGCTTTCATCGACCATCACACTTTTCAGGGTCTTTTTTTTTGTATTTAAACTCACAAAGCAAAGTTTTTAGAGAATTTACAGAAGAAGAAGAAACTTTATACGTCTATTTTTTTCTGTTCCGTAAGACGTGGATTTAGAAGCGTGTTTGAAATGAGCAGAGCAGTGGTTTTTATTTCATTTCACTAGAAAATTCAGTACCAGAAACAGTTTCTATCTACAAATATGAATAAACGTCTCGTCCGCTTGTGCTTGTCATGCAAAGATGAACCACGTCCATGTAATTTTAATGTCATATAAAGTCTCAAATGTCTTAAAGTAAACTGGATCCAAAACTATTCCATGAGCTGCATGACGGCGTGACTCTACTTTACATTTACCAGGTAACCGCGGGGTGAAAACTGAGCGAGGCGATGGTTTGCTCCGCCTCAAAGTGTTGATGAAAGCGACGAGGGATTTGATTTCGTCTCTCAAAGGAATTCAAACTTTTTAACTTTCCCAGCTGTTGTTGCGCGTGAACACACACGCACACACACACACGCACGCACCCACACACACACACTCGCGCGCACACACACACACTCGTACAAAGCGATGGTTGAGTGAAACCATCAGAAAACACACAGACAGATGAGAGTCCAGTACCCCGTCGTATTTCACTAAATCAGCACCTTCTGCTGCCAATACATTTATATATATATATATATATATATTTATATATATATATATTTATACTTATATATACTTCTTTCCTCTATTTAAGGGAAATCTATTTGACATAGAACCAAAAAATATGATATTAAGACAAAGAAAAGCAGAGAATGAAAACCCGTCTTTCCTCGCTCGTCAAAAACATGAAAGTTTCACTGTGTTTTCGTTTCGTTTCATTTTCTTTTTTCTTGTTGTTTCAAAGCTTCAAAGTTCTTTTTTTTTTCTCCTCATCACTAAGTGGCAAAAAAAGAAAAGAAAAACAAGAGACATGCAAGTTTCATCGGATTCCAAACAAACGGAGAAACGTTAGAAACGGCAGATCCAGAACACGATAGTGGTTTTTTTTCTTCTTCTTTTTTTTTAATATCCGCTCATGTGCCGTTGCATTGAAAGGAGTGGGGGGAAAGTGGGCGTGGTCAGTCATTGCATCGAGAGTTAAAGAGGTTTCAGCTGAAGATTCTCAGTGAAGAACGTGAGGTCGGATTCTCCGAGAAAAATCCGCCACTTTTTTGAAATTTCCCTCCTGAATCCGTTCCTTCTCTCCGAGGAGAAGGTAGAAAAAAAAACTGGCTTCACACACACACACACACACACACACCATCATCATCATCATCATCATCATCATCATCATCATCATCACACACGATCTGACGTTACAAAAAATATATAAAAAAAAGAAAGAAAAGCATTTTTCAAAATGATAAAAAACAGAAACTAAAACAGACGAGAAACTGGCACGAGGAACTTAAGGACACAGATCGTGCGTGTGCTGTCCTTAACCGGGGTCAAAGGTCATGTCGGGGGGGAGGGGGGTCACATTGATGCTGTCTTTTAGTGTTTCAAATTAGTCTCCTCCCACCCTCCGCCTCATCTCCTCCCCTCACCCCGAAAAGAAAACAAAATAATCCACATTTTCTTCTTGTGGATCCACGAGCGCTCGCAAAAAAAACCTGACAACAACAGAAGAAGAAGAAGAAGAAGAAGAAGAAGAAGAAGAAGAGGTTTTCCTGTGCTGAAATCTGCAGGAAGACTTGGTGAAGTTCCCGCAAAGCATCCTGGGAATTAATCCAGTCAAAGAAAACGGTGCAGTCGGTGCAGTCACAGGGACTTTCTCTCTACGCTAACTTCCCTTTAACGGAGGAGGAGGAGGAGGAGGAGGAGGAGGAGGAGGAGGAGGAGGAGGAGTAGTGTGCTATTCCATCAGGTAAGACAGGGGGGAGTATACTCTTTATTTAAGCCCCCCAAAAAATGTATCCCAGAATCCCCGGAGTCTTAGATCCAACCCTGCTAGACGACGAGTGTCGTCTCTATGTGCCAAATCAAAGCCAGTCTCTGTGTAGTGAAGAAGAGGAGGAGGAGGATGAGGAGGTTACGTCCGAATTTTAGTTCCAAAAAAGGGTGATGTGCGATTGTAATTCTCTAATCCGGGGATTTATGAGCAGATGTCACAGATTAGCTCTGATCTGACAAACAGCTGCTGAATCCTGACAGAGGAAAAATCACCAACCAGACGTTTATTTTTTGTTTTTTTAAGTTAGAACATCCGAGACAGACGTGCTCCGCCCCGCCGCCGCCCCTCCGCCCCCCTCCCATCCTGCTCCTGTGGCTCTTAAATGAGTGGGTCGGGGTGCAGCGTGTGCTGGATCTGCTGCGGCTGCAGCGGCGGAGGCAGCTGCAGCGGCAGCAGCGCCTCCACCATGTTATGGCAGTGCGGCGGCGGCGTGCCCTCGCTGCTGGAGCTCTCGGCGACCTCGCCGCCGTGGAAGAAGTAGTCGCTCTGCACGATGAAGGACTCGATGACGGCCTGGTTCAGCTTGGTGGTGGAGAGCGTGTCCTTGTTCTCGAAGTCGGGCCGCATCAGCGTGGGCCAGAAGCAGATGGAGAGGTTGTCGGCCGTCATCAGCGTCAGCTTACTGTGCTGACTCACCCTGCAGAGGTAAAAGGAGACAAGTGTTAGAACTGATTAAGTCTATGATGTCTTCATCTCACTGTGAAACCACTCACTCTCCCATGGAGAAAATCACTCATTTTAACATCACACACACACACACACACACACACACACACACACACACACACACACACAGGAGTTGTTGATCCACTGCTGCCTCCATCACTAAGTTCAGATGAGTTCAAATCCTTTGTTCAGATTGACCTCAGTGACACAAAGTGACCACACGAGGCAGCAGAGGACCAGCAGCTCCTGTGTCCCCACCAGCTAAAATCACTGATTTTCTCTGTGGGGTTTGGTGTGTGTGTGTGTGTGTGTGCGTGTGTGTGTGTGTGTATTTTACCTGTTGAGGTGTGTGATGATGTACTTGAAGACCTGGTAGTTCACAGAGGGAAACTTCTTCACGATTTCTCTCAGCACCTGCAGACGCTCCATGTAGTCCACGATTTCTGTGACACACACACACACACACACAGGAGAGAAGACAAGAAGCGTTTTACATTCTACACACTCTCTTGGGAACGGAAATTATACGCTCTGGAAAACAAAAGGCTGTGATTCTGCCAAGAGCAGCTCCCACGCTCTGCACACACACACAGAAACTGTACTCCCTCTTACTCGTGTTAAAAACGATGCAGGTCAGTTTTTTTGTTTTTTCCTTCTGCATATAAAAATAAACAGATTCTTATTTTTCTGTTCAGATTTTCATAAACAGCTGGTTTTCACTGCATCAGGTTTATTTTTTTACGAGCATCTCGTCATAAAAAGGTCGTATTGTTCAGTTATGATCACATGACCCAGATAAAACTGTCAACAGCAACACAAACTCAAGGTTAAGGGCAACAGAAGAAAACACCACCTTTCATAAAATTTCACAGACGCACAAAATAAAAGCCTGGGTTTTCTATTCGTCCACACTGTTAAACAAGCCCATTTTTCAAAGTAAAGGTCTATGTTTCTGTTTGTCTGTGCTAAAACACAAACCTGCATTTTTTTTAAGATAAAAGTCCCAGTTTCTGTTCATCCATGCAAAAAGACAACCTAGTTTTCAAAATAAAAGTCTCAGTTTCTGCTCGTCCATGCAGAAACACAAGCCACTTTTCAAAATAAAATTCTCTGCTTCACTTTGTCCACACTGAAGCCCAACCCCTCACTTTTCAAAATAAAGTGTCACTTTCTGTTTGGCCACGCTAAAAGACAACCCTTCGGTTTCAAAGTAAAAGTTTCAGGTAAAATATCCGTCTGTTTGTCCACGATTAAACAACCTCACGGTTTTCAAAATAAAGGCCTCAGCTTCTGTTTGTACACGCAGAAACACAACACAGTTTTCCAGGTGACTTTCAGACCACAATAAAGCACCACCCTTCAGTTTTCAAAATAAAAATTCTCAGTTTGTGTTCGTCCACACTGAAATCCAACCTCACACTTTTCAAAATAAGAGTCTCCTCTCCTGCATGTTATTTACCAACTGTTAAAAACATTAGAAGACTTTAAAATATTTAAAAATTCGTCCACATTTTAGAATATAGTATAAAACATTTGTACATTTGAGTAGAATTTCAAAAACAAGTGTCAAAAATAAAGATTGTTCTGCCAAAATTAAAGTTGTAGAGACAGAAAAGAACCAAGACGACCTTGTGTGTCTGTGAGACGTAAAACATGGATGAAGATCCTCGTCGTCTCTCTCCCTCGCTCCCACTCACTTATGAAATATTTACAGAGTTAGAAATACGAGCTACAATCTTTGAATTTGTCACAACAAAGAGACAAAGATAGAAAAAAAAAACCTCTCCAGGATATTCCACACATTCCAGAAACAGCAGGAATCACTTTAAACTTTTACTCTCAAGACTCTTCATCCTCGGCGCCATCGATCGTCTTAACGAGACGCCGGCACAGGTTTTAAACGGCTGTTACAGAGGTCAGAGGTCGTTCAACATCACAGAGAAATATGACGAGGAGAAAAGGTTCAGCACTGAAACCTTTGATCTATCGGAGGGGAACGCCGCGCGCCGTAACTCCACAAAAAGGATGAATGTGGATTAAATATTAAGATATTAACATCTGTGTGTGCGCTCGATTACAACAACGACAACAACAACACAAACAAACAAAGGAACTAGTTCACCTCAAAGAGACGCAGAGAAGGAAAACAGGAGATTTAAATGAGAGGAGATTCCTGTATTTGTCTCTTCAGTATTTACTGTATCTGTCCCTAACTGAACCAGCAGGGGGCAGCACTTCTCACACATGTTTGGTGCATGTGTGAAACTGAACATCTGAACCAGTGAAGTCCACGAGGCAAAAGAAAACGTTCACCACTGCGTTATTAATATTAATGGAAACTGATGGAGACGTTAAAACGACGTCTGTGATAGCTTCTCGTGTCAAAAGATCAAAGACTCTGTTCTCAGATTAGGGAAATCAAAGGCTCCACTGTTTCCTGAACACTGTGTGTGTGTGTGTGTGAGTTTATCTTCTTACTTGCTGCTTCCACCAGTTCAGGATGAAAGCTGTAGGGGATCAGAGGCTCAGGCAGGTCAGCGAAGAACGCCTTCAGAGCTCCAGCAGCAGCGTTCACCGCCACGTCCATCGTCACAAAGTCGATGCCGTGATCTGCAGAGAAACACACAGAGGAACAGATGATCGCGTGCACACACACACAAACACACACACACAGAGAGAGAGAGACAGGCGTCTCCTCAGCGCCACCTTGTTCCACATCCTTGTTAAGCTCAAGTGAGAGAGCGAGCGAGGCTCAGATCTTTTGTCCCATTAATCCACGTTGATCCAGACACGAGTCACACTGAGTTTGACCGGGTCACTGCTGGGATGTGAGAGGAAATCCAGATCCTCTCTGATCCGAGTTAAGACCAGGACTCACCACCGTGAACTGGGCCTGGATCACATCTCCTCATGCAGTAACCCTCCCGATCCGCAGGGGGCAGTCGTCTGTGTTTGTATTCACAACAGCAACAAGCACACAGCTGTGACTGTGAGACGCTAACGACAGCTTTTTAATCCGTTTAAAGGAGCAGTGACGACAAAAAACACATTCTTCACACTTTTTGTAAACTTGAAATTTAATTTGATGTTTTTGAACAGCAGAACTGTACACACAGAGACACCACGCAGTTGCCATGGTCACGCATGGTCAACACCTCAGTTTCTGTTCGTCCCTGCTCAAACCCAACCTCACACTTTCTTCTGTTTTTAATGTAATCAATAACTTATTTACCAAGATTTGTCCAGATTTTCTATTAAAGTATTAAACATGTGCTTATTTGGGGATAATTGCTCATAAATGTGAACATTTGAGGTCAAAATAAGTCTTTTTCTGTTAGAATATAAGTTGTAGGAACCCAGGCCGACCTTGTGTGTTTCTGAAAAGTAAAACATGTATAAAGTTCCTTGACGTTTGTCGTTGTCTCCAGAGAATCTGACACTTTTCCTGCAGCGGTGAATGCAAATTAGCATCAACCCATGTGTCATAATCCACAATTTATGTAGTAAATGTATATAAATAATCTTTTTAAATCAAGACATAAGCAAAGACGCACACACGGAGCCAGTGAGACGACACGAAGCGGCGTGGTCGTGTTCACTCATTACAACCTGCTCGAGTTCAGAGAGACACAATCATAACGCTGACGAGTCTTTCTATCATTCTGCAACATGTCACTGCTTCTGCAGACAAGCTACAGCTCCATCACTGGTTTATTTCTGCTTTTGCTAAAGTGAGTTAATAAAGCAGCAGCAGCAGCAGCAGCAGCAGCAGCAGCAGCAGCAGCAGCAGCAGCAGCAGCAGGGGTCATCACTTCAGCGTGGAGGAGGAAATCTTTAACTCCTCACACGTCAAACTGGTGTCAGCTCTGCTGCTAACAACCTCAGTGCTTATAGAGAAGAAGATGGAGGAGGAGGAAGAAGAAATATGTAACACTCCCCGTTAGGGCGTGACGACGTAACGACCGGGTGGCGACAGAAAAGGAGGCGAAAGAGGAGGACAGAGCCCTGAGGTAACAGGACAGCTGTCACACTGAATCTCACACACACACACAGAGAGAGAGAGAGTCGTCCAGAAACACTCAAGAAAGTGCAAAGACGGGAGGAGAGGCGGTGAAGGAAGTGAACAAGTGACAGAAAATAGGACAATAGGAGGAGACAAGGACACATAATGAAGAAAGAAAGGACACATTCAAGGACACATGGACGAAGGAGAAAGTCACAGAGGAGAGAAAAAATGGCTTTTCTGCCAGGAAGACCACTCACTCACTCACTATCTCACTCACTCACTCACTCACTCACTCACTCACTCACTCACTCACTCACTCACACCAAAGCCCAGAGAGAAAATCCGTGATTTTAACACCACAGATCAAATGTCTGATTTTGTCGCCACCTCTGAGGACAACGAACGCTCAGATCGGTGCTTTGAAAATCCCTGAAGCTCCTCCTCTCAGGTGTGTTGTTGTGTGTGTGTGTGTTTACCTTGATCAAACTGTTTCTGGATGTTGTCCTGGTCCGTCTTGTTCCCGCTGACTCGGTACAAGCCTTCAGTCGTCAGACCTGTGAACACAAACACCAGCACAGGGCATCAGTAACAGCCCTCACTCACTCACTCACTCACTGACTCATTCAGGAGGAATTTAAGCAGAAAAACTGTTCAACCCGGCAACAGAAGCAGGGTCATAAATTCTGTCTCATGTGGTTTTTTTTTATCCAGTAACACGGTTGTTTTTCTTTTCTTTTTCTTTCTTTCTTTCAGGACTTTCTCTTTCATGGTTTTATTCTGACTCACTTAAAAGTGCTTGACTATATATAGTTTCCTGTGCATGTGCAACCAGTGCAATCAAACATCATATGGGTGGAGTTCTGGGGTTATTGGTGGGCAACCTCGTAACCACATTACAAATGAAAAAATGACACACACACACACACACACATCAACAGAATGTGCCTCAAATACGTGACACCATCTCCAGTATGTGTGTTTAGATTATTACAAGAATGATACCAAGCAACTCAATGAATGACATGGACGTCAGTTTCTTAAGAACATGTTCACGTCTTCATCTCACTGTTTTCCAACAGGAAACTGAAGTCTATAAACCACTCACTCTCCCACACCAAAGCCCATAGAGAACATCAGTGACCAGCAGCTCCTGTGTCCCTGTGAGCTTAAATCACTGATTTTCTCTGTGGACTTTGGTGTGGGAGAGTGAGTGGATTACAAACTTGAGTTTCTGTCTCACAGTGAGACAAAGACGTGATCATGAGACTTGGCTCAGGCTGGTTCCCAGCAGCAGGGGGCGCTCACAGCACAGTCAGCTCTGACCATGTGCCAGTACCTCATGCAAACCTGGACTATGACCCAAGTACATCAGGAATAACAGACAAACAAACATCTTTATATTTATATTAAATGAATCAACACTTGATTTATTTGCTCTTTCAGTCTTCAGCAGGTCTGAGAGCAACATCTGTGTGAGCGTCACAGCCAGCTGACAGCTGATCTCACACCAGTGCAGTCTGTGTGTGTGTGTCTGTGTGTGTCTGTGTGTGTCTGTGTGTGTGTGGAGACAGAAGCTCTTAATTAGAGCCATGATGTGTGTGTGTGTGTGTGTGTTCTGCTGCAGGGACAAACACAAAACACACACACACAATCCATAAAGGCTATTTACAAGGTCATTCACACTGCAGTGTGTGTGTGTGTTTGTTTGTGTCTCTACCTTTGGAGACTATTTTTCAGACTCTAACCTGGTTCAGCTGTGTCGGCGTGTGCGTGTGTGTGTGCATGCGTGTGTGTGTGTGTGTGCGTGTCTGCACGTGTGTGTGTGCGTGTGCGTGTGTGTCTGCAGAGGCAGTTAAGCAGAAGTAGAGCAAATGCAAATTCAGCTGTAATGGATTCAAGTAAATCCAGAGTAAGTGTAAGCCAGTGAAGTGCGTGTGCGTGTGCGTGTGCATGTTGTTGCCTCTGACATAGGGGATGGAAAATATGGGAAACAATCTTCTTGTGATATACTTCTTTACATAATATACATCGATATATCGATCACAATATGAGTCAAATCAATATTTCTGCAGGGCTGTGTGATTTGTCTGATAAATAATGTGTGTGTGTATGTGGAGTTTAAATACTAATATAGGAGATTTATGTGGAAATGTTTGTGCTTCTCAAAGAGTGAGAGTAAAAATACACTGTGAATACTCACTAAAATAACACTGATCTACTGATAGCTGCTCTACCTGTATCATTTCTTTGGTTTTTAATGTGTAAATGAAGGGTTTCACGTGTGTTAGAAACAATGACATTGACTATAAATATGGTCAAACTCTGCTATAACACTAATAATCAGGTTTAAAATGAAAGACGTGTTATTAAGTGACTGTATCAAACATAAGTTTTTCTGTTCCGACGTCATAAATACGATGATTATCAACAGCGACCGCCTTTAAATCCAGGAGGTGTCACCACAGACACTTTATCACGATGAAGAGGAACGATGAAGACGTAATAACCATACGTTTATTGCCCAGCACTATGTGACATCAGATAAATGACGCCGTGAAGCGACGCCTTGCTCAAACATTGAGTCGTTTGAAGCCTTATTTGTGGTCACGTGACTCATCTGCCGCGCGGCTGCTCGCTCCTGATCCCGGTCGTCACTCACACACACACACACACACACACACACACACACACACACACACACACACACACACAATCAACAACAGTTTTTACTGTGTCATTTACGACATTTACACAACTAAAGAACAGATTGATCGTGATTTATTATCAATTTAACTGTAAACATGTATCAAAATAAATGAAACTATTATTTTTATTTAAACAATTCAGATGAAATTAACTATAAATGTGTTTATCATGAAGACAGTGAAGAGAAAATCAAGACATCAAATGTTTAAATTGTGATAACATGAGTGTTTTTCTTTCTCCGACACTGTGCTGCACTTGAACGCAGCGCTTTCCATTAATTAGCACGACCGTGGCGGCACCGCCACTTTTTAATTCATCCTGTCACGCATTCATAATTAATTTTTTACACACGTCTTATTATGACAAATAAATGAAGAGCTCGCCCACAGCTTGTACTGGAATGTTTTTATCTCAGGAGAAACAGAGTGAGTCTGCGTGAGTGGAAGAATAAAGTTGTTTCTTTTGAATCTGCTGAGACAGATCTTTAGTTTCAGTCACGCAGTCATGACATCGGTCATTAACGTAGGTTACAAATCACCACGATTCAGTCGGCTCACTTCCTGAGTGGAGGCCATGGTTACGGGGGACGTTTCGGCCTAAATTATAAGGACATATCGACAAAGTTAAATCGTAAGCAGAAGTTCTGTGTTGACCTCACACTGACCTCACACTGACCTGTTGCTTCACTGAGAATTCATCACATGGAGGAAGTTTATGTTTTTTACATCTTCAAAAACAAAAATCAGCCGATAACAGTCAACAACAAACACAATCAAGCTTGACTGTTTACAGCCTGTTTCCTGGACTGTTTACAAAGTGGTGATGTCACAGTTTAGGTCATGTGACAAAACTACAAACCAGGACGACAAACCCGAGACAAAAGAGCGAACATATGGTTTGATTGATGATGATTCAAAAACACACTTTGTTTGCAATGATGCGACTCTTTTGTGTCGTGTGTGTTGTTTGATAATAAACAAAATAAAAAAGAAAAAATGACTTTCTGTTGGGTTGTTATCTGATATGAAGGAAGGAAGTGTATTTTTGACCGTTTTCTAGAATGCATTATTTTAACATTTCCATTTGTATTTTCTTGTTCTGTTTCTTGTGCGACACAGCTCACTAACGCACCGAGACGTTTGTGTGACTTCTGTGTCTCTGTAGCAGCGTGTATTGTAATCTACGTCACGTTTGTGAACGCTCACTTCACTGAATTCACTCATTCACCCGCTGCCCTGAACGTCAGACGACCTCCGACTGAAAGTCACCACCCTGAAACATCGCTGTGTCTCTGTGAGGATATTTGATTCTCAACAGGATGCTCTCACACACACACACACACACACACACAGTGAACCCGAGGGGAAGGAAGTTAGCAGTGCAGCTCATGTTTGCATGTTGGGATCTGATAAGACTCGTCCTGCTGTGATATGATCTAATATCCTGACACACACACACACACACACACACACAGTGAGTGTATCACACATCACTCTCGTCCTTCTACACATCTGTCTATCTCTCTGTCTGTCTGTCTCTCTCCGTTCACTGCCCGTGTGCCGCAGTTTTATTATCGCCGTAGCAACCATCTGCTGTGGGAGGGGACAGGAAGCCAGTTCAATAAGTGAAAGTCAATCAACGGCTATTTTTAACTCTTAT